>NW_017890949.1:0-16841 GCF_001540865.1 Ananas comosus
AAGAGACAGATCACCTCCATAGCACTTCTCTCTCCACCACCTCCACCTCTGAGCAAAACCCCTAGGAGAGAAGAAAGAGAAGCTTAGAGAGAGGAGAGAGGAGGTTTTTCTCTATGAGGTTGGAGAATGTGAGGGAAATGAGAGGGATGAGTGGAACTCCACTGATTATAACTCCCCCACTTGCAACAATTGCCCATAGAGCCCGCTCACACATCACACTGAGCTCAACCTGGCATTTTCGTGTACGAGGTCGACCCTAACAGATCCGGACCCCGAGAAGATTTTCCCTACGAAAATTTTTGACATTCGCCACAAGGCTCTCCGAGGCGCCTTACACTTTTAAAGCCTTTCGAACTTTCGGAAGCACGAGCCCATCTAAAGCGTCCAATACCATACTGGTCCAATTTGTCGAAGTTCGTTTAGCGTCGAGATTCAATACTTTATCCTCACCTCCCTAAAAAGCAGTTTCGTCCTCAAAACGTAATCACTTTAAATCTTTAACTTACCTCAATCCAGAATTCCGAGAAAGATGAGTAGTGATGTCCTTCATCGCGTCTCAGCTCCCAGGCTTCACGATCCAGATACTTCTACTGGGACTTTAACATACGGTAATCTCACTGGTCTGCACTTTTCTCATCTCTCGACGCCATGATGGAACTTGGGAACTCTCGTAAGTAGATATCCTGAAGCTCGCGCGCTCAATCAAGAGAACATGCTCGGAGTCGTGAACGTACTTGCGGAGATTAGACACATGGAACAATGTGTAACACCCGCAACGCTTGGCAACAAAGCAAGCCGGTATGCACTGCCAATCATTCCCACCTCGACTGGTCCAATATACCGGGGGTAGCATCCCGAACTCAAACCGTTTCACACGCCGTCATTGGTACTTTCAAAAGACGCGGCTCCAACTGCGAAACTCAAGATCCCGGCGGCGCGCTAATTTCGCGATACATTCTTTGGCCGTTTGTGCGTCAACAACCTTTGGCGATGCTAAGGCAGACTTTTCCCTCAGCTTTCTGCGCAAAAATCGGGCGCAAACCTACCGTTTCGCGCAACTTCCTCCAATGTATAGGAGAATCGCATTTCCTCCGTAGAGAGCTTCAAATGCGCCATTTCTATATCTCGCTTTGGTAACTATTATTGTAGGCGAACTCAGCATTGGTAAATGCCATGCATCCACCCCGATAAATCGATTCATCAACTCTCGAAAGCTACCTCCAAAACTTGGCATTGTCCTCTCCGACTGCCATCGTTTGAGGAGAAACGCTATCTAAAGTCGTGCCGTGTGCCAAGGTCTTCTGCAAGCGTCTCCAAAATAGTATGTAAACCGAGGACTCTCGATCCGATACGATCCGACTTTGGAACCCCATAAAAGCTCACCCACGCTTATCAAGGTAAACCTGCGCTAACTTTGTCTCCGGACTAAGTAGTGTGGATAAGTCAGAAAATGTGCCGACTCAACAAGCGATCCACCACCACGCCATAATACATCGTGGCCACCCGACGAACGGGGCAAAACCCACCCGAGCCATAGCATATAATCCCATTTCCAAAACGGAAATTGTAAACTCTGAAACTTTCATTCCCGCCGAAATCGCGCCACCGATTTGACTTGTTGACACACAAGACATTGCGCCACACTAGTGCGCCGATGTCTCTCTTCATCCCGCGCCACTAATAGTGCATTTCAAGTGCTTTATAACATTTGGTGCCGTGCCGCCGGATGACGCTATAGGGAGATCGATGATGCTCTTGCAAAATCAACTTTCGATTTCCTTATTATTCGTTACCGACGACCATCGGTGTCGATAATCGAGTGCACCAGCAGTGCCATATGGAATCACGCACATGCGTCCATTCTCGACATCTGCGCGATCCTTTTGGAGACTAGGTCTGCGGATTGCCATCTTTGAATACCTCTCTCAACAAGGTTGCCGATCTGACGAGAGCGTAAGTATAGCCGGAACATCCGGAGCCACGATCTCAAGATCAAATCGCCACATCTCTTTCCAGAGCGATTTCTGATGTGTGATCAACATCACGAGGTTCTCTGCCGACTTCCTGCTAAGCGCATCAGCCACCACATTGGCATTTCCCAGGTGGTAAAGGATAGTAACATCATAATTCTTTAATAACTCTAACCACCTGCGCTGCCTCATATTGAGCTCCTTTTGAGTGAACAAATATTTCTTATGATCCGTGTACACCTCGCAACGCACACCATATAGATAGTGTCTCCACTGCTTAAGAGCGAAGATCACTGCCGCTAACTCCAGGTCATGAATGGGATAGTTCTTCTCATAGCTTTTCAACTAGCGGGATGCATAAGCCGCACTGCATCAGAACACACCCAAGACCTTGGTAGGATGCGTCGCTATAAACCACGAAGTCCTCTCCTTGAACCGATAGGGCGAGCACCGGAGTCGAAGTCAATCTTTCCTTCAACTCTTTAAAACTCTGGTCGCACTCATCACCCCACACAAACTTAGTGCCCTTCTGTGTAAGACGGGTAAGTGGAACAATGATCTTCAAGAAACCCTCAACAACCGTCTATAATAGCCCGCCAAGCCGACAAAACTGCGGACTTCCGATACATTCGTCGGACAAGGCCAATCCTTGATCGCCTCAACCTTCCTCGGGTCAACAGATACTCCACCCTCGGAAATCACATGTCCCAAGAAGGCAACTTCACGGAGTCAAAAGCCGCACTTCTTCAATTTTGCATAAAGCTTTTCCTCCCAAAGGACTTGCAACACAATCCTCAGATGTTCCTCGTGCTCCTCGTCGCTACGGGAGTAGACCAATATGTCATCTATGAACACCACGACAAATCGATCTAAGAAATCTCTGAAAACACGGGTCATCAGATCCATGAACGCTGTCGGGGCATTCGTAAGCCCGAATGGCATGACCATGAATTCGTAGTGCCCATACCGCATCCGAAACGCGGTCTTATGAACATCTTCCGGCTTGATCTTCAACTGATGGTAGCTCGACTGAAGATCTATCTTTGAATACACCCGAGACCCTTGCAACTGATCAAACAAGTCGTCGATACAGAGCAACGGGTACTTGTTCTTAATCGTGACCTTATTTAACTCACGATAATCCACACAACTTAGAAACGAAACAACCTTGTACCAATTTAGGCGGAAGCACACAAGCATACTAATTCCAAATCCTTAGCGCTATGTTGTCGGTCGCCAACATAACTCCCTCGAATTGAGAACAGTATCACTTGAATCCATCTCTATCAACCACTAGAGACATTCTAACAATTATACCTAATTAACTTAACCTCCGCCACAACTCATAGATCACTCACGCACCTATGTCCTTAGGATTACCGTCCGAGGGTCTCCTAGGTCCATCCTAGACTTCTCTCTTTTACATGCTCTGATACCACTCTTTCCGTCACACCCCGCAACAGCCAATTTGGTCGGTTCGGGCGCGTCAACAGACGCCGAACGGACATAGTTTTTCCTGTCTGATCAAGGCTCAACAAACATCAATCATGTATATCTAGTTGCCCAAGTAAACATAGTCAACATACATGAATCATGCAAGTATGATACAAGGAAGAGCAAGAGAGAAATACTAGCTATTACATTCACATTCAACCATTTACATTTATCCACCAAGTACATACATTTGGTTTACATGTTTCATCTCTAGATACATATACATCTACAAGTAACCTCACCAAAATACATCATCTCTCAAAAGGGTACATGATACTCTAATACAGAGGAGGCTACTATCTAGGGCGCTATGCCTTTACCGCGATTCTTAGCCGGTCCGCTCGTGCTAGGCCCTGCAACAAAGTGGGATGAAAACTAATAAAAGTTCCCAGTGGGTTTGGCAGCCGAACCCACCGATTTTTTCACTAGGTCTAAGCAGGCATAAGTAGAAAAGGTTAGTAATATAATAAACATCTTAGCTGCTACATTGCCTGGCAATATGGAATTCAATCCAACGGTACGATTTAACATGTTAGCAACTACTATGCTCATATGCATGCTATTCATCAATTCTAACCCAATCGTCCGGCTTAGTTAATTTTGTTGAACAAGTTTTGTTGACGCTTCGTATGTATAAGGTGTAATCCTTGTACATGTGCTGCTCTATGACGTTGCCGGGCTCCGCTGTAATCGGGGGTGTACATCATATATATTTATTATAATAATAATTATATATAGTATATATATACATATATATAGAGGTCCAGCTATGGTGCTTGTAAAGCACAAGCTACTTTGGTCTTGTAAGCTGTTTTTGACTGCTAGATCTTACTTCTCGGATCATTGTCAACATAATATATATTCACCAATCGCACCACGCATAACCCTGTGGACAACATCATTTGCTAACCGCATATCCTCTTTATCCAATGGCTAAAAATCACAGCACCAATAAATTGGACTTTTGAAAGCATGAGCGATACAATTATATAGTTATATTATATATATATATATATATGATTCATATATATATATTACTAATACTATATATATATATATGTTATATATATAATGTAATTATTTAAATTTAAATTCAATTTTAGATTAAAATTTTGATTAGTATTCATATTTTAATTTTGTAAATTTGATTTGAAATTGAAATCTAAATTAGCTTGTATTTGAAATATAAATTCAAATTTAGGATGTTGATTTTAATTTTGGAATTCAAATTTAGATTTGTATCATTGCAAATTGAAAATTTTTTTCCATTCAATTTCAAATTCATTCATATTTAATTTTAATTTAATTTTCAAAATTGAATCTTCAATTTATGTTCAAATTAAATTTAGATTTTGGTACGCAATTTCGAATTCAACTTCAATTTATGAAGTTAAAATTTTAAATTCAAATCTAGATTATGAATTCGATATTTCTTTAAATTAGATAAAATTTTAATTTAAATGAAATTCATGAATTCAATTTTAGATTTAAATTCAAACTTGTAATTTTATTTTAATTTTCAAATCATATTTAAATACGTTAAATTTTATATTGGTTTAAATTCATGATTTGAATTCAATATTTTAAATTGTTACAAATTAAATTTTATTTTCCTTAAATCTTTTGAAATAAATGTAAATTTCAAAATTCAAATTTGAAATTTAATTTATATTCAAATGTTTAATTATAAGTAAATAAATATATTTAATACACGTGAGTTTTGGAAAACTGTATATAATGTTTCTATATTTACTAAAATTTTATATAGGCTTGGTTTAGGTTCAAATGGTTGAATTTGAATGGATAATGGATATGGGAATTGAAATTGGAAGGTACTTGGAATGACCCACCCCCACAAACGTTTGGATTTATTTGTGGATTGGGAATAGAATTGAGTTATTCAATTTCATTGTTGGTTCATATAAACTAAAAAAATTATAGGATACTATAATACTAATTATTACTGCTCAAATATTAAATTTATATTATCTTAAAATTTATTAAAAATTACATACTATTCTCTAATAAGTTTTCAAAAAAATAGCAATTCATTTTAAAAACTTTTATTCATGTGGTTTGGGAGTAGGATTTTGAGAGAGGATAGTTTTTTTTTTTTTTTGATGAGAAAGGGGTGAAGAGAAGGAGGGTGAGATGGTCACATGGGTTTTGGGCTTCCGGAATGAAATCTCAATCCAGGCTAGAAGACCGGAATCAAGTTGAAGGCTAAAGGGTCATTCTCATTCCAGTCCGGAATGGGAATCCCAAACCGATTCATGCAAACCAAACAAAATTAACCGGATTTGATCAAACCGATTCCCATTCCATACCCAAAATGGATGAACCAAACAAGCCCTTAGGGTGTATTTGGTTCGAAGTCGGAATCGGTATCGGAATCAAAATAAGAATAAGCTGGAATCGGAATCGGAACTCATTCTGTTTGATTTACCACCTGAATCGGAATTGGAATAATCTATTCCCATTGTCGGTGTTTGGTTCAGATAGATATCAGAAACGTAATTCAATTAATATGTCAATTTTATCTTTATAATATATTAGGTTAAATTCAAACTAAAAAATTGAATATTAAAAATTTATGTCAAAATTTTAAAATGATGCTAAAATTTTAAATATATTTTTTAAAAAAATTAAAATTTTAAATTGAACAAATAATTCAAAATGTAAAACTAAATTTCAATTTATTCCAATTCAAACTTAAAATTATAATTTCAATTTGAATCCATAAAATTTAATTTAAATTTTGAATAAAATTTGAATAAAACTTTTAATTTAAAATTAAAAATTAAAATTAAAATTTATAAATTAGATTCGAAATGCTTGAATGAATTTTAATTTTTAATTTAACTTTAAATTAAAAGTTTAATTTAAACATATAATTTTTTAATTTAAACTTATATTTTAATAAAAAAAATAAACTTAAAAAATTTAAATTTAATTCGAAAAAATTCATTTCGCCCGGATTGGCGGATTGGGAAAAGAGATAATTGGGGGATTCTTATTCACCCGGAAATTGGAATCGGAACGGAAATCCCGTATACTAAATACGGACAAATGGATTCATCCATTCCTATTCCTATTCTGGGTGAAAAAAGAGGCGAACCAAACACGCCATTAAATTAAATAGAGTAATTTAATAATCTTAATCATCTTTGATAAAAAAACTATGTGAATCAAATTAAGAAATTATACAATTTCAAACAATCTTATTCGACAAATAAAATTTTAATTATTATTTCAATAGCTAGGAATCTCAAATAACGCGATGCAAGTGCCCCTAATTAGAGTTGGATGTGTCTTAATTAATTAATCAGCCCTGCTAATCCACCAACAACTATGTCCATATCTGAAAGATAATTGCTAAATTAGATTAGATGCTTAAACGTTATAAGATTACAAAACTTAACGTGTCGGTACCAGATTTTTGCATTCACTAATTTATTAAGATTAGGTAGCTCATGCTTGATGGAATTTAAGCCCAAATTCTTTCAATACTTAGTAATGTAATCTTAGATAACGCAATCAAAACACCCCCTTAATTATTTAAACTATTGCTCATTGCATCCAACTATTTAAGATTTAAAAATTATAATATATATATAGAGTGAGGCTACTATGCTATTAGAAGCACGGAGCCTTCCGTGCTTCCACCTCGTTTTCAATGTTGTGACTTTCGAATTGTCGATCGGCTCCGCTAAACATGATCTAGAGTATTTGAAGTACCTAGAAAATAAATTTTATGATTTTACGATATCATTTGCCTAGTGAACGAAGGAGCTCAAAATCAACGGCTGAAAATAAAAATCTTACAAAATGTAATAATATAACATTAAAATTTTAAATCAAAGATATTGATCTTGTTTTATATAGTATAAAGAATTTTCTATCAAAATTTTACGTGATTTGGATATTTCTACACCGTTAANTATATATATATACTGTTGGGCTAATTCGGCGCGGACAGCTGGCAAGCCGGGACTATATCCGTGATCCAGGTCAAAACGGTGGACCGGGAGAATATAAGACGCGCCAGAAGATATGAGCCGCATCTGTTCAAAAAGTTGTAACAACCGCAAGCGGTTATGAGCAGTTCCAATCGGCCGAAGGTGGTCCTCCAAATCTGGAGATAGTGGCCGATCGTGCAGTGACAATAACTGAACGCAAGGGCAATTTTATAAATAGAGATACCGCACCCTGAAAAAGCGTCTTCGTCCCTGCGCACAAAAGACCACCTTTATTTTCCTGCATCTTTCTTTCCTGCATTTACCGCTTTTTATAGGAGTAGCTCTCGTAACTTAGCATACTTGGAGTCTGTCTGCCCTACGGGCATCACTCTCCTGTTCTTTTACTTGGAGTCTGTCTGCCCTACGGGCATCACTCCCCTGTTCTTGTACGTCTATTCAATAGAAAGTCGTTTTTGGCTCTTCTCGCCGATCAGATCTCAAGTTGTTTAGTCATTCGGCTCATCTCTCAGTTGAATTTTGGACTGTCACGCTCCGGGGCCGATTTTAAAAGCCTTTTGAAAACAGAGTTGCGGAAAGCGTGCTATATACATATATATATATTTTTTTCAACCTGGCCCACGTGACGTACAGACCCGCCACAAATACAAAGTTTCTCTATCCACTCGGGCAGAGTCTCCTTTGTATTTGCACGGCGTACCAACGGATACAACAGGATCTCAACCACAACCTACATTTACCAATCAACAACCAAAGCATGATATGCATTTCCATATAGCTAACAATCCTTAGAATGATGCATGCCTCTAAGCACTCCTTAGGCGCTGGATGATGCAATGCACAATACAACAACCATCCTATTTAAAAGTGCTCCCCACACAGAAGCTTTTATTTTTGAACTCTAATTCATTCATCATGAAAAACCATTTGAAAACCTTTTTAAAACTGTTTCCCACCCGGAAACTCTATTTTGAAAACCAGCTACCTCGAGAGGTAGAAATCTACAAAGCGTATAATTCCAATCTGAAACCAAGGATCCAACACCACTTATCTAAAAACTCCAATCTCATGTATAATAAAACATCCATAATCTCATGCATACGAGGAAAACCAACTCATTCAAAAAATCATAAGATCATCTAATCATGCATAACGAAAATCACAACATTCAAACATCTAACTGAACCATTTATTTAAATGACTACTAAAGGCGGGAAAGAAATACAACCAGGGTGGCGATCGCTATACCAGACTAGCTAGATCGTCCTCTCGTCGAGCCCAAAATCCAACTCCTCGTCTATGTCACCTGGGGGGGGAAATGGGGGGTGAGAAACCGCAACCATGGTTTTCTCAGTGGGTACGACAGAGCCACGAAGGCAAGCCGTAATCACCGGAAACCAAAGGAGATAGATAAACAAATATAGATGCTGATATATGAAAACGAACTACAGTAGCTACAACAGATAAATAAGAAGCAATAAACAAACCTGCTACTGTATAGATAACAATGCAAAGAATGCCTCAAAGTACTGAATAGAAACTGTACCCAATCTGTGCCTGCTGTATTGGTCCGCAGACCTCAAGCGCTGCCTGTCACTAACTGCACCGACCTGATCCATCCGCCCCGCAGGACGACCTATCCGGATAAGTACACCTCCGATCGGTGGCCAAACCGATCCGGTGTCATGAATACCCCCAAGTGCCGTGACTAAGTCATGCTGGTATGCTCAAACAAAAACAAACCCGGCTAAAGCCGGTGCCTAGGCCGAAGCCAACAACGAGGGCGTACAATGCCAAACTGAAATAGAAGCTAGGGCGTACAACGCCGAACCTCGATCAACCAGATCGAAACACACGACAAGAGAGTCGATGTGTTGCCTGGACCCAAGGTCCACAGAGATACTGAAATACAAATGCAACCTGCTCTACATGTCTATCAATCACTAACCAATGCAGTCAACGAAATACGATAACCAAACGATAACCAAACAACTGACATGTAGAGCTAATATACTGGAATAGAAAAACAGGAGAAGGAGGTGAAACGCTCTCACCGACTACCAGCTCGAAGCACCCACCTGTCACTGTCGCGTCGGAACACTGGGTACGCACAGAGTCTACCGGACCTAAGAAGATCCACCAAGTCAGTATCCAAACCACTAACCCAAAGCACGAGACTCACAAACCCCCACACAGGATCCCCGTAATCGGTTTCCCAAAACCGATTACCGTAACTCACCGGAAGTCCCGAAAACCACACCGGGACGCCGTCGGGACCCACTAAGTGTCCCGAACTCACCGACTCGTACCACGAGTCACCCGCTGCCCCAAAACATTCCAATTTGGATGCCTTGGCAGCGAACACAAGGTCACACAACAATACGATCATCGCCGGATAATCGTACGAATCCGGGTTCCCGGAAGTGTCTATTTCGACACCGGAACCCTCCGTCGCTCACCTATCATCATCGAACCCACAAAATGACGATGGTGACCAGCCAACAAGGCTCAGCGACAAAACACGAAGCAACCAAACACCGTCGGAAAGAATCCGAACCGAAACCGCGTTCTTTCGGCGAATTTCGCCGAAAAACGCACCGAAATCGACCTACCGATTTCCGCGAAAGCTAACGGACCATGGACAATCAGTCCAGCGGTCATTACAAACTCCCACACACTGCCCACAGTAGCCACGCAAAGCACAAATGCATAAAAGACCCTCTAATTACATAAAATCTCATCATTTTATGTAATTTGAGCGATCAAGCGGCTCGTTCACGCAAACCGAGGACTTTCGAAGTCCGCAGAGACACGTACTGACAGGTCTCGACGTACCGGAGTCCGTGCTCACGATCCGGAGCACAGCGGCTCGCTGTGGGAAGCGCGGGAGCAACCCGAAGGTTCAGCGAATAGCGCGCAGTCAGGGAAGATCACGCCAAACAGGGCTAACCGAACACTTCTGATCCAAAGTGAGGTGAGCACTGTGATCAGCACTGACCAAAGATCACCGCCGAAACAGCAGCCAAACAGGCTCGATAGGGTCGACACCGCCGAAACAGCAGAACGGAGTCTCCCCGGCAGAATCTAAGGTGAGCACGATGATCAGCAATTTGCTACGATCATCGTGCTCCCTTCCGCAGAGATCGGGGAGGCTCAGGAAGCTCAGAACAATAAACCCACTCAAATAAGCCCTATTTCGGGCTTGGCCGGAGCAAGGTTGCTCCGGCCGGCTTCCGGCGGCACGGCGGCACGCGCGGGAGCCAGATCTGGGTGCGGGGGAGGTGAGGAACGCGATGCTCACCTCAGTCGGCGGCGAGGAGCGGCGGCGGCGGCGGCGGCGGAACCAACCCAGCCCGCACGAGCTAAAGCTCGAGTTCCAGCGAAGCTACGGCCACGGCGGCGGGCGGGGCTCCTCGGGAACGACGGCGGCAGGTCCTCAGAGGCCGGAGGAGGAGGAGGAAGGCGACGGGCGACAGCGGCGGCGGCCCGCTGCTCGGGCGCTGCCGCTCGAGCTAGGCTCGGTCTGCAGACCTGGGCGGCGGCGCCCAAGGCACGCGGCGGCAGCGGCGACCCGCAGAGGCGGCGGCGACCGGCCGGGGAGGGTCGCCAGGCTCCGAGGACGGCGGTGGGAGCGATCTCAGGAGGTGGCGGCGCGCTGGCGGCTGTGGCAACCCGGCTCGGCCCGAGCTCGGCCTAGCTGGCCACAAGCAGCAGTGGCGGCGATGGCGGCGCTCGGCGACGGTTCGGGGCGGCGGGGCCGGCGGCCAGAGGTCGGCGAAGGGTGGAGGCGGCCGAGGGGGTGGGTTCGAGTGATCCTCCTTAGCACGGGTCCATGATGGTGGAGAGGAAAGTGGAAACAAGAGAGAGAGAGGAAGGAAAAAAGGCTGAGGTGGTGGTGGCTGGCCGGAGATCAGTCGGCGGCGGTCAGGGGACATGCGGCTAGGGCAGGGGAGCAGGGTGAAGGTGGCTAGGGGCGCAGGGAGAACTAAGGTTAGGGATACAAAGTATAAAGCCCTAGAATACCTTATATACATAAGGCATTAATCACGCGAAAGTCCCACCAAACTCGGTATTTCAATCCGAGTCCCTCACAGTACGACTAAAACGCATGAACGCCCCTCCACATGCGATCTCACGCGAAACGGTACATAAAATATCGCAACTTTTGCGAAAATACCGTTTTGCCACTACCGACCTCTCCTCGATCAACGCGCGATCTCCGCAGATCCGTCCGTCAGATTCACGAACGGATCACACCAGTGCGATCAGCACGACAGAGACAACAAAGCTGCGATTTCGTTTCGTCTCGATCGACCACGGATTCACGACAAAATCCAACCTTTCGTTCCAATCGAAAGAAACACACAAAAATACATATAAAACATGTATTTTTGGATTTTCTCGAAATCCGTACATCAAACTCAAAATCCGTCAACGCCATCAGTTCCAGAATAGCTGAACCGGTCGAAACGAGCTATTGGACTGCTATGAACAGAGTTCGGTACGAGCCAGAAGCCAACTTTCCACCGTGGATTCTCCGGAAAATTGAGTTAGTATTCACTTTCAGTGAAACTTGGAAATCGCGTAGAATTTCCGTTTTAACTCGTTTTCGCCCGAAACTTGACGAGTGCTTTTGTAATTAAATTACACACAAAAACATCGTCAACTGAGAGTTTAGCTACACTGCAAAATCTCAGTCCTTACATGGACTTCCCCTCCTCATTCGACACATCCCGTCGAAGCGAATTTACTGTGGAGGTTTTCGAACCCGGCTGATTTGATCCCTCATCGGCCGAATCGCTTGATCCGTCATGGGCGCAAACTTCGAGGGTCACAATCCGCGGCGGCTTATCATCCCGACGTTCTTCCCGAGGAGAATCCTTGACCAAATCAAGGGTCGGGACTTTCGGCCGCCAACAATTTTTTGGCACGCCCAGTGGGACACATCTTTTGAGGTAAATTTGCATTTTATATAAAGCATGGCTGATGATAATGCCATGAATCTCCGTAATAGGGCTATTCCAGACACATTGCCATTGCTCTTCGGAAATGTGAGAGCTGTTTGTTGTATACAATAAATTTATGTTTTTGTTTCTGAAGTGACAGCCAGTAATTCGGAGAATAAGGTAGAGCGCAAAGCAGTTTACTGTAAAGGTGAGACCAGTGGTCAAATCTGGCCACAGGAGCTTAGTTGACCCAAGTACTTGGCCAAATGATCAGGTCCTACAACCTTTGGACTAATAGTCACGCAAGTACCGCACGGCTGGATGCCGTTTTGGCCGCAATCACGGCGACTAATGAGAACATAGCCCGAACTAGGACAGTTGTTAGCTCGAATGAACAGCCGATAGCAGGCATAAAAGCGCCTGTGATAACGCCGGTGTTACAGAATCCAGTAACACCGGTAGTGGTCCAGCCCCATACCAGTGTAACGTATTGAAACCAATAGAAGAAATGACGAATTTTAGGCAAACTGACTAAAGTGCGCGAATGGATTAATTTGGGAGTTCCAATAACCTACCAACACTGTGGAGGGTTAAAATGAGTTTAGAAGTGTTAGAAGGGTTTGGCATCGATCGGGCGCAAAAATAGAATCGAACGGAACCAAAATCAGGTCTGGAGCAAATGTGTACCGTACAGCAATCGACTGTCACGCGTTACACATGCTGAAACCGGCTACACGAAAAAGGTACCGTACACTTTGGGCGAAACTGACAGATTTGCTCTCCGGTTTGCCTCTGCATACCGTGTAACCGTGACACAAAAAAGTGTACCGGTACAACTTGTGGGCGAAACTGACAGATTTTGCCTCCGATTTGCCTATGCATAGTCGTGTAAGCGTGACACGAAAAAGTGTACCGGTACACTTTGGGCCCGACAGCAAAACGAGGTCTGCTGCAAAATATAAAGATTGGGAGGGTTTTTTGGCAAATGTTACAACATGTTAATAGCCCAATACCCCTTCCCCTCACAGCCAACACCCATTTCACCCTCTCTCTCATTTTCCTCTCTTTCTCTCTCTAGAAAGCAAGCCCTAGAGCTTGGAGAAGGTGGAGAAGAGCTTGGAGAAGTGGATTTTGGTGGCTTTGGTGGTCCTAGAAGCTCTCCAACAAGTAGGCTTTGGTGGAGCTTGGGCAAAGGTGAGTTCTTATGCAGAAATGAGTTTAGGGTTTGGGTTTAGACCTTAGATTTTTGGGTTTTGATCTCTCTACAAGTGAGGAAATCCTCTAAAGACCATGACTCCATAAAAAATATGGATTTTTTAGACCCCTTTCATGGTGGATCACTAGGGCTCAAAGTAGATGCCCTAGGGATGGTTCTAAAAGCTTAGAAACCTTATTAGAGAGCTTCCCATGTGAATCTAAGCTATCTTTTGCTTAGGAATGAGATCAATCTCGGAGAAATGCAAAAATAACATGTTAGGGCATCCCAAAGAGGGGTTTTGCCCAAGTTGGGTTTTGATCTATTTTGATCATGTAGAAACCTAATTTAGGATATTTTAAACGCGTTGGAACGCTCGGTTTGACAATCCGACGAGTGTACGCAAAGTTATTAACAAAAACGTCATTTTCCGTACAGATAGCCGCAGCACGCGGACTAAGGCTTCAAAAATTCCAAGAAATTCACCGTAGCCTCCTTGTGACCATCTAAGGTGGGTGGTGCATTCCAAGGATATCGGAAATCCCTTTATGTCTAAAGCGTCATATTTGAGCATATATATTTATATTGAGCATGTTGCATAGTAGGGTTAATTGTAAATTTTCTTTGCATGATATGAGTTCTAATGCTTGAGAAATAGTAGTAAATGAATGAGAATTTGTAACCCTATATATGCACGACAAGGGACAAGAACCTAGAAGGGTTAGTAAACAAATGTGACATGTTGACATAGATTTAGCAAGTGACATTGATGAGACTAGAGGACTTAGAAAACAAGTGTGGCATCATTGACAAAGAACAAGAACAAGTAGTGACATTATGACATAAACACCTTAGAATTAAGGGTCATATGTACATGGTTCTCCTTGAAGTCAAGGAATGGATTGAATTTAAAATCCTTAAAGTTAAGGATTGATCGTACTCACCTAATAGTCCTTGCTCGAGGGCGGTAGCTCCCCCTCGGGCGATGTGCTCCGGAGTTGTCATCACTGGATCGTAGCAGTTATCTCCCCAGAGGGCGGTCCCGTCGGGTCGTAGCGGTTATCTCCCCGATAATAGGGATTTGGGTTGGTGAGTTTGTGAGGGCGAAACCTACGGGCTAGCCTTGAGATTGGGTAATGAAAAGTTAATCTTGCATTCATCATGAGCATTCTATCGAGCATAGTTTTATTTATTGTTCAGGCATATTAGCTGCATTTGTTAGTTGGTTATTACCTATTCTTTCTTCTATTATGCCTGATTAGACCTAGTGGGATAGTCGGCGTGGTTGGTTGCCGAACCCACTGGGAACTTTGTTGTAGTTCTCACCCCACTATTTCCACAGAGCCGGGACCGAGCGAGCCGGCAGATGATCGCGGTAAGGGCATCGCGCCCTAGGTAGAGACCGCCCGAGATGGATTTCATTTTGTAGTTGCACACCCTTTACTATCATCTTTTGTATTTGATGATTTTAGTATTATGAACTTGCTTTAATGAATGATGTAAAAAAATATTTACTTTAAACGTCAGAAGTTATATTTTGGGAGAAATGAGATGTAAAAAAGAAATGATGCTGGAATGTGACAGAACTTGATTATAGTTGGATACATGTATGTGATTTAAATTTAGTCATATTACTTGTATATTGAATTGCTAATTCTTTCCCTTGGCTATTGCTTGCCTTCGTGCAAGCCATTGTGTATACTTCCGCTTATGCAAATTTGTACCCGTCCATATAACCATCCCGGAAATCGGGATGTCTACAAGGCCTCTTGACTTATTGACAAGGTAAAAATACGATATCGACGTGTTGGTTTCGGATGATATATCTTCTGAATCCTAACCACTACGAGCAAATGAGTCCATACATCCAATTATTAAACACCACTTTAATGTGAACTCTTTTTCACAAATCTTCTGAATCCTAACCAACATTTGTCTATTTAACCTTTTAAGACTCAAAAAGTTACAATCCCTAGGCCTGGGATTCCTCCTAGGTCTGGGGTATCCAGGAGAGACGTACTATGCGTCTCTCCCAGGCCTGGACTCGAAGTCCTAGGACTGGGGCATCCAGGAGAGACGTACTATGCGTCTCTCCCAGGCCTGGACTCGAAGTCCTAGGACTGGGGCATCCAGGAGAGACGTACTATGCGTCTCTCCCAGGCCTGGACACAAAGTGCTAGGCCTGGGGCATCCGGGAGAGACGTACTATGTGTCTCTCCCAGGCCTGGACTACAGTGCGGGGCGCTGGTTAGCGGTTAAACCTGGCCCAGCGCCGCGGCGGCTGTCTGGCGGCTTGCCTGGCCCTTAAGGGGACATGCGACTGTCTCAGAGGGGTCATGCAGGTTCCGCAGCGTTAGGTTTATTAGTTGCTTACAAGGTTGTTCCTTG
This sequence comes from Ananas comosus, assembly GCF_001540865.1. Taxonomy (NCBI): domain Eukaryota; kingdom Viridiplantae; phylum Streptophyta; class Magnoliopsida; order Poales; family Bromeliaceae; genus Ananas; species Ananas comosus. The sequence goes on from NW_017890949.1 coordinate 15,971, forward strand.
CCTATAGTTAGGTCTAACGTATTCCTTCATAGTTTATGTATTAGATGAACGATAATGTTCGTAAGTAAAATGTTGGTGAGAATGTAGTGTCAAAATCAAATGTAAAAATGAAGGTTTAATATTAGAATATTATTGTAGTCTCAAATGTTCAAACTATGTAAAGGAAAAGAACAGAAGATCTGGGGATTCGATCTGACAGAGCCCCATGACGATGGAGCCAGAGACACCACCCCGCGATAGATGACTCGATGCGGGAGCGGAGCGCGGCGGCGCGGCGTGTGCTTGCTGGACTTTTGGGGTTTTGTTGCACCCCACTCTTGGTTGAGGTACCAAGGGTCACCCATGCTGGTGGGTTCCCTTTTCGAGCTGGCTATCCAGGCTCCTCCGTGACGTTGTACAATCAAGTTGTTATATGTTGTCTATATATATTAGTTAACTTTATGTACGGTACGGAGTGTTATACGCTATACTTTTAGTACGTCATTGATCATCTAGTAAACTTAAGATGAAAATGAACCGATGAAATCGAGTATTAAAATGAGATTCCAAAGATAATGGAATCCTAGTGTTGTGGTTGGTGATCGAAGATTCCAAAGATAAATGGAATCGAGTTCGGAGATAGAGATCGAGTATTCCCAAGGAGATGGGATAGTATCGATTGGTGGGCTGAGCCGAAGCTCAGTTAGTAGACGCCTATCAGGCGCGTGACCGACGAGTTGTCGGATGGCGTAAGAGAGACTGAGTCGGAGGATCGCCGCTTTAACAGTGCGGGGCTCGGGCTAGGAAAAACCGGCCAAGCTCACGCAGTTTGTCTGCGGCTTGCCTGTCTCGAAGGGGACAGGCGGGTTCCGAGTTGTGATCATAGTTATCT
>NW_017890949.1:19247-29113 GCF_001540865.1 Ananas comosus
ACCCTTTACTATCATCTTTTGTATTTGATGATTTTAGTATTATGAACTTGCTTTAATGAATGATGTAAAAAATATTTACTTTAAACGTCAGAAGTTATATTTTGGGAGAAATGAGATGTAAAAAAGAAATGATGCTGGAATGTGACAGAACTTGATTATAGTTGGATACATGTATGTGATTTAAATTTAGTCATATTACTTGTATATTGAATTGCTAATTCTTTCCCTTGGCTATTGCTTGCCCTCGTGCAAGCCATTGTGTATGCTTCCGCTTATGCAAATTTGTACTCTATTGATACTAGTGTTGAGCCTTGGGCGGACAGGGGAAGCTCTGTCCGTTCGGCGTCTGTTTGACGCTCTCGAACCGGCCAAAAATGATCGGGCTCGGGGCGTGACAACCAGGGGCCACAGTATCAAGCGGCTTATAGACCGGTTGTTGGTAACGCCGGTCAGCAGCTGGAAGTAGCTTGGGGGTTACCTCCACCCCCTCCAGTTGCAGCCCACCAGCCCCAAAATGTAGGGGCTAGGGGGCAGGCTTTGAATGTACAAGGGATTAATCCCTTAGCACAAAATTTCGGTGCACAACAACCACCGAACCCGGTACCAGCGCAAGTTCCTTTCCAAGGAATTAACAATGAGATATATGCGCAAATAGAAGAGGCCATCCGAAACACTTTCGGAGTAGGCACAAGGCCGGCAATGCGGCCTGTATTTAGATCACCATATCCTGCAAATATAGATGTAGAACACCCATATCCGGCAAATTGGAAGATGCCGAAATTTGACAAATTTTTCAGTGATGAGACCGAAAATACGGTCGAACATGTCGCTCGATTTACAGCCCAATGCCGTGAAGCAGCGGCAGATCCTTTTTTAAAATTAAGGTTATTCAATACTTCACTGACCAAGACAGCCTTCACTTGGTATACAAGTCAACCTGCTAATTCCATCCGAGACTGGGATGAATTAGAGGGTAAATTTCATGAGCAATTCTATAGAATCGAGCCGGAGTTGTCGGTTGTAGATTTGGCTCAATTCAGACAAAAAATAGGAGAATCGGTTGATGAATATTTAAATCGATTCAAGACGACTCGAAGCCGATGTTTTGTAAGGATGCCGGAATCAGAGTTTGCCAAAATGGCATTCAACGGCATGTATTTTAAGATTAAAGATCATTTTGAGGATAAGTTTTTTCCAAATCTTTTTTATTTGGGAGTTCGAGTTGCTCAATACGAGCAATTTCGAAAAGGGAATAATGAAGATCGGCCTAGATAGAGTCAAAACAAAAATTGGAATAAAGGGAAGGAGAAAAATATTTCTTTCTTTGAAGAGTCCTCGGCTCATGAAGAGCCGAATTCATCTGAAGAGGCAGAAGATTCGGCTGATGAGGCCGAAATCTGTGCTGCCGAGATGGTAAGGAATAGTCAACCATATAAATGTGCTTTGCTAAAATCTGCGAAGTCAAGAGAAGCAAAAGCACAAATATCAACATTTAGTTATTCATTTGACATAGCAAAGACCGATCTTATTTTCGATCAGTTGTTAAAGGATAGACGAATTAAACTACAGGAAGGTCAAACTATACCTCATGTAGAAGAACTGAAACGCAGAAGATACTGCAAATGGCACCATTCATGGAGCCATAAAACTAGTAAATGTACTGCCTTTAAAAGGAAAATTCAAAAAGAGATAAATGAGGGTCGGCTGATCTTTGCCGACCAAGAAAATAGAGATATGGAAATTGATAAGAATCCTTTTCCGTCACAGGTCAACGCCGTGAACATGAAAGGAAAAGAAAAAGCGACTGCGAAAAGGCAGATCCAAGAAGAAATAGATGAGGGTCAGCTCGTATTGGCCGACCAGGAAAACGAAAATAAAATAATTAATAAAAGTTCGTTTCCATTTCAGGTCAATATGGTGAATGTTAAAGGAAAGGAGGTTATGGACAAGAAGACCGCTAACAATGTGGCCCATGCCAAAAAGCATCTTCGGCTTTGCATCAGGTGCAAGGCCGAAATGACGAACAAAGACTGGGAAGCCATCGTGAATGCCAAGAAAAGGGGGAACGAATGGAATGAGTTGATGGCGTTCCCCGAGGATTGGGATGACATTCCTGATGGCGAAGACCAAAAAGAAGTAGGCTCGGACGCACCCTCTAATGACATTGAACTGGAAGTAGATTCGGTTCAACGCAAGAAAGATATGCTGATGCAGAAGATTCTGCATGATTACAACAAGCGTGGAGAACGTCATGGCCGATGGGACTACCAGGATAGACCATTCGACTCCAAGCAAAGGTTCTCTGGGTATCGGCCATACTGGCAACAGCAAGCCAGGCCGAGACCAAAACCGGAATTCGAAGGAATGACAGAGGGAGACATAGAATTCCTCGGTCGGTGGTTAGTCAACGAACTCGGCATTCAGCCTTGGCCGAGACCATGGGAAAGAAGAGAAATTCTGAAAGATCATTTAAGAACGGTAAAAGTACCAGCGAATGTGCCAGTAGATGAATGACACGAAATTGAAGTCAAACCATCGGCCAGGTGGCATGGGCCGATGTTAACAAAGACTCAAAAGCGTCGGCAACAGAGGATGCAAGCCGAGGCAAGACAAAATTATGAAGAGGCGAAAGGGATGAGGCTCAATGTGTGGAGACGCCCTGATGAGCGGTCACACCCTTTTCGTCCAATGAGAAATGACCATGAGGCAGGCGGCTCAACGCCCGCCCTCCAGCTGAAGTCGAGAGTGGAACGGCCAACCGAGGCCGAGTCGAAAGAGAAAATGACTAGAAGGGAGTTAGAAGATAAAATAGCTTCTCTCGAGACGATGATCAAGAGAGAAAGATGGCCTCCTAAAGAGAGGGAGGTTCGCATGGAGAGTGACTCTTTAGCCGAAACGGCTAAGGAGTTAGAAGAGAAGAAACAGAGAATTAAAGGAAAGTCGGCTGATGAATCACCAGCCGAGGTGAGTATGGTGTATGCTCTGCCTCAATCCTTCAAAGCAGAGTTTGTTGAGTACCAGGAATTCAGAGAAGAAGAGGAAGATGGGCTTGCAGTAGCCCAATTGCAACTAGAGGATGTTCGACAGGCCGATGCAGTGGTTTTTGAGAAACTATCGGCCATGCAGACGAGGTTCATAAGACCTCTCTTTATAAAAGCTTTAATAGAAGGTCGGCCGGTAGGCCGAGTTATGGTAGACGGCGGTGCTATGGTCAATGTGATGCCCACTTCCTTTTTCAAGAAGTTGGGCAAAGATGAAAACGAATTGAAGCCCACCGATTCAATCATGACCGATTTCACAGGAAACGGTCAACAAGCTCGAGGAGTGCTCACCACCGAACTCACGGTAGGCTCAAAAACTTTAAAAATTGTATTTTTTGTAGTGGATGCAGATAGCCACTACAACTTACTATTGGGAAGAGATTGGATACACTTGAATGGGTGCGTACCCTCCACACTCGACGGGAAATTGTTCCAGTGGATAGAAGACAAGGTAGAAGAAATCCGGGCCGAGGGACGGCCTCAAATGATAGATGTCAACATGGAGGACATCGGCTACACCAATTGGGCCGATGCTGATCCAGATCAGATTTCGTTTGTAAGAGTAACGGAGGAGGGGGTTCAATTAATTCTCTCCAAAGATGTCAATGCTATGGTGGCAGACGAAGAGCCACCTAAATAGTTAAAATGGAGTCCCAAAAGTCGAGAATAGAGGCTTGGCATAAGCCTCTATAGGACGAGCCGATCAACAAGATCGGCTATGATGATGATTCGGCTGCTATAGCCGATGTGTTAGTACCTGACAATTCGGCCAATAAGGCCGAGGAAGTCATAAAAGACTCAGCCCATAAAGCCGAGGAAGAAGGTCAAATGAATAGGCAAACAGCAGGAATGAAGCTGGAAGAATCACCTATTAAAGTCGGCGAAAAAAAGCTGGAGACCCAGGATTTGTTGATAGAAGTAAACCTGGGGTCTTACGAAGACAACAGGCCGACGTTTATAAGTTCCAAGCTGTCAGCTCAGCAACAGGAAGAATTGAAGAAGCTGTTGAAGGAGTACAAGGACTGCTTCGCCTGGAGCTATGAAGAAATGTCAGGTCTAAGCCGAGAGATTGTAGAGCATCGGCTGCCCATCAAAAAAGGGTTCAAGCCTTTTAAACAACCGGCTCGTAGGTTTGAGCCGAGTATTGTACTCCAAATTAAGAATGAAATCGAAAATCTTTTAAAGGCCGGATTTATTAGAGCGGCCCGTTGATTGGGTGTCTAATATAGTTCCAGTGCGTAAAAAGAATGACAAACTTAGAGTTTGTATTGATTTTAGGAACTTGAATTTAGCCACACCTAAAGACGAATATCTAATGCCAATAGTCGATATGTTAGTAGATTCGGCTGCTGGTAATGAAATTCTGTCATTTATGGATGGACATGCTGGTTATAATCAAATTTATATTGCTGAGGGAGATGTGGCTAAAACGACTTTTAGATGCCCCGGTTCAATTGGAACCTTTGAATCGGTTGTTATGCCGTTCGGCTTAAAGAATGCCGGAGCTACTTACCAAAGAGCAATGAATTTTATTTTCCATGACTTAATCGGCAAAATGTTGGAAGTATATATCGATGATATAGTTATCAAATCCAAGTCACAAGCCGAACATTGGGTTGATTTAAGGCTCGCCTTTGAAAGAATGAGAAAATATAATTTGAAAATGAACCCTTTGAAATGCGCTTTTGGAGTTTCAGCAGGAAACTTCTTAGGATTTTTAGTGCATAAGAAAGGAATCGAAATTGATCAAAATAAGGCGAAAGCCATATTAGAACTACCACCGCCTAAAAACAAAAAAGAAGGGCAAAGCTTGTTGGGAAAGATTAATTATCTTCGGCGGTTTATGTCTAATTTAGCCGGAAGGGTTGGGGTTTTTACCCCACTACTTCGGTTGAAAGATAAAGAAGAATTCGTTTGGACAAAAGAACAGCAAGAGGCGTTTGAAAGTATAAAAAGATATTTATCAAATCCTCCGGTGCTGGTACCTCCGAAGCCAAATCAGTCGATGAAGTTGTACATATCGGCTGCAGACGAAAATCTGGGATGTTTGCTGGCTCAAGAAAATGAAGAGAAGGAAGAACATGCTATTTATTACCTAAACTGACGTCTGTTAGATACAGAAAACGGTACTCGGCTATGGAAAAATTATGTTTGGCTTTATATTACTCATGCACAAAATTAAGATATTATATTTTATCAGCTGAAGTATCGGTAATATGCAAAATCGATTTGGTAAAATATATGTATCTAAGCCAGTGTTACAAGGACGAATTGGGAAATGGATATTAGCTTTATCCGAGTTTTTCCTTAATTACGTTCCTGCTAAAGCTGTCAAAGGCCAAGCTATAGCTGATTTTTTGGCCAATCACCCATGTGTAGAGATTGAGGAGCCAAAACAAAATTTAATCGGCTGCCAACCTTGGGTGTTGTACTTTGACGGTTCAAAAACAACCGAATCTGTAGGAGCAGGGATAGTGATACAATCTCCTGAAGGTCATGTTTGTCAATTTGCGTTTGAATTAGATTTCGGCTGTTCTAACAACCAAGCCGAATATGAGGCCTTGATAATCGGCCTTGAAATATTGCAAGAACTGAAAGCAAAGTCAATCAAAGTCATCGGTGATTCACAGTTAATAATCAAGCAGGTTAACGGAGAATACCGATATGAGAATCCGAATTTGCAAAATTACTTGAGGAAGACAATAGAATTATTATGCAATTTCGGAGAAGCCGAATTTAAACATTTGAGCAAACATGAAAATGAAAAAGCAAATGAATTGGCCCAATCGGCTTCAGGATACAGAGAGCCGAAGTCAGAGTTAATAGTAATACAGAGGAGATTACTACCTTCAGTTCATATACGAGAACCGATTATAGCTCCTATAGAAGTGAAAGACGATTGGAGGAAGTCATTGATCAAATATTTGGAGGATCCTAATATAAGGGTCGATTATAATATTCGAAGAAGAGCTCTCGGCTATTGTTTGTTGGATGGTCAACTTTACAAAAGAACAGCCGAAGAAGTTTTATTAAAATGCTTAGGGCCTGAAGAAGCTCTATTAGTAATAGGAGAAACACATGAAGGAATATGTGGAACCCATCTAGTAGGAAAAAAGTTAAGATGGACAATTCGGCACCTAGGATATTATTGGCCAACTATGCATTAAGATTGCATAGAGTATGCTAAGGGTTGCTAAGAATGTCAATTTCATGGCTCGATACAGAGGGTTCCTGCTTCTGAGATGTACGCCATAATTAAACCATGGCCTTTTCGAGGTTGGGCCATAGATTTAATTGGAGAAATTCAGCCGAATTCTTCGGCTGGTCACAAATTTCTAATAGTAGCCATCGATTATTTTACTAAGTGGGTAGAAGCCAAATCTACTCGGTTGGTTACTAAAAAAAAAATTATCAGCCTTATGAAGCGACATATCGGAAAGTACCCGAGAAAATGGAATGAAAAACTTTCCGAAGTATTATGGGCATGCCGAACCTCAGTGAAAACGGCAACAGGGATGACACCGTTTCAGTTAGTTTACGGTCATGAGGTCGTAATTCCAGCCGAAATAACAGTTTCTTCTTTAAGGATAGAAAAACAAAAAGACCTCTCGGCTGATGAATACAATAATCTAATGAAAGACGAAGCAGAGGAAGTATGCGATACTCAGTTGATAGCTTTAGATAATATACAAGCATACCAAAGCCGAGTGCGTAGCGCATACAATAAAAAAGTTCGATCAAAGACATTTGTCGTCGGTGATTTAGTACTTCGGCTGGTTTTTCCGATCGGTCAAAAAGACTGAATGTATGGGAAATGGTCCCCAAATTGGGAAGAACCATTCCAGATTAGCCGAATCACAAGAGGAAACGCATATTATTTACGAAACAGAGATGGGTCAGAAAATAAAAAATCAATTAACGGAAAAGATTTAAAGAGATATTACCCATCTATGTGGGAGAATAATTAAAGTCAAAGTTAGAATATTACAAGCCGAATTAAGATAATAAGTCTTTAAGTTGGTTCCATTCAACTATAAGATTGGCTTGGGCGATTTTAGCAGCTTTTCTTCGACGCTCCATCAAAGGATGCACCTTGTAGAGTTAAGAAAGCTCTTTTTGAATCTTCATCCCTTCTGTCTTTCTTAACTTCAATTGATCTTGTAATTGAAGTCGACGCTCAGAAGCTTGTGCTAGAGTAAATTCGGCTATTGCTAGTTCTTCTTTAAGAGTGGAAATTCATTTTTTTAAAGCCGATTCTTGATCGGCCAGTTCTCTATCCTCTTGATGCACTTCAGTAGGTGGAGCTGCTATATCAGGAATATTTTTCTTAAAATGATCAACACTATGAAAATGTTGATCTAAAGCTACAAGTTCGGCACCTAAAGTGAAAGTTTTGAATAGCCCAAGGATCTATCTAGATTGTATCTATCACCTAGAGGGGGGTGAATAGGTGAAAGGCCAAAAACCACAAATCTCGATGCAATAAAAATAAATGCGGAAAATAAAAAGCACACCGAGATTTACGTGGGAAAACTCCAACTTGGAGAAAAACCCACGGGACCAACACGCGAAAAAATAATTCACTAAGAGAAAAGATTACAAGGTGATTACCGACTCCACGGACTCTACCTCTCTTAACCTCCTATGAATCTTCGCGCTACCCTCCGGGTTGTCCACGCCCTCACGTCCGAATCCACGAACGCCTCCACTTCGAATCCACGAAGCTTCAATCACGCCGAATCCACGACGCCACTCGAATCCACGAGCCAACGATCCGAATCCACGAACCGCCTTTGTTCACGCCGAATCCACGACGCCGTTCATGAAGAGCATCATGATTATGGTGATCCTTCGCTTAGGAGTATCGTAGAAAACCAGGGAATAGAACTCCAAGCAAAGTGGAGATCAAATCGACATATTAATATCAAATTTCAATATCTCGATTTGATCTAAAAGAGGCTTTTTGTAGAAAATAGGTTTTTGATGAAATCCGAGCCTCTAGGGTTTCTCAAACATGTATTCTTATGATGCTTAATGTGTTAGAGAACCCCTATAGCTTATTTATAGACTTTAGAATCAATTGGAGTCGAATTAGAAAGTTTATTTCCAAAAACAGCACCTTGTACCGGAACAAGGAATGTTGTCCAGGGTACACCATGACGAAAGATTTTTCTGCGAAGTTCCTGTACCCTGGATAGGCTGTTGCTTGTTCCGGAACAGGGCTTGTACCGGTACAGCGTGAAGCTTGTACCGGAACAACCATCAAACTTCTGCGCAAACGTTGATGGCTGTACCCTGGACAGAAAAGTCTTGTACCGGTACAGCAATGCAATTTTCGCTGAAAATGCATTGTTTTGGATTTTACAAACTCTTAGAAACTTTCTAATCAATTACAACTTGAAAACATGATTCTAAGATCTATAATTAAGTATGAATCACCGTAAACAAGATTTAAAGCTTACCTACGCATCGTGATTCATGTTTTACGTGTTTTGCGTCCTTTCCGATTCTTCGAAGTCTTGGATTCTTCGATCTTCAATACTCTGCTCCGAACTTCTTCAAGACTCCGACTCGACCCACGAAACTTGCCAACACATAGGACCTAACAATCTCCCCCTTTGGCAATTTCGTGACAAAACACACACAAACTCACAAATTACAATTTAAAGAAAAACGAAGTTCAATGTCATCACCAAAACATCGAACCCCTCGCGTGTAATCCAAATACAATTTGAAACTCAAAATTACATCAAAATTCCTAAAACAGACTCTATGACTTAGACACAACTAGGAGTCTTGAAGTCTTGATTTCCTGCAAAACACTAAACTCAAAATTGATTAGCACTAAATTCTACCTTCTCCCCCTTTGTTCACATCTCCCCTTTTGTTCTTGAACTTGACTTTATCTGCGCCTGTTCATCCAAGCTCTCCCCCTTCATCTATGCTCTCCCCCTTTTTGTCAAAAAAATTGCCAAAAGAAAGCAAATAGAAAGAGAAAACAGACTAGAAAAACATAAGAGTAGTCATCATAGGTACAGGCCTAAAACAAAAGTAAAAACATACTACAGAAAGATAGGCAAGCAAATCTAAACATCATCCTAAACATTAAATGCAGTAAAAGAAAGAGACTAAGCTCGACGAAGAAATCACTCCGTGTCCTCATCATCATCATCATCTCCAGCACCAGCTCCAGAACCTCCAGCCTCAGGAGCATCACCAGACGGTGGAATGAGAGGATGTCGTGAAGATGACCGCTGATACGAAGTAGAAGATGGAGTAGGTTCCCAAATATCATCATGTCTACACCCCATCTTATCCATCAATCTCTTGATACTTAACTCAAACTTCTTGAAACCGGACTCAACTTTCCTTCCAATATTGTTCACCTTCTTCTTTAACTTTCCCAAATCTTTCTTAACCGATTCCAATGTCGTCGCTTCCTCCGAACTAGATGAAGTATCATAACTTCCTCGAGATGCATGCGGAGGAGCAAAGCTAGAAGTTGCTCTCGGTGAAGGTGCTGGGTTAGATGCTTCAGGAGGTGGCCCTTTGGTCTGATGAAATGTCTTGAGAGTGCTAACCGACTTAGCCCAAGTCACTGAATCAATTGGCCCAAGACCAACATCATATTTGTCACAAGAAGTATCCACTCCATTTGCTTGAAGAATTCTCGTAATCAGAACAGGGAATGGTAGTAGATCCCGTCGAGTTGCACCCTGAATTACGTGAATCATTCTTAGCCAGATCAGAAATGGAATGTTGATATTCAACCCTCGAGCTTGCTCGGGATGACCAAGTAGATATAGCAACACTAGTCTCTCCCAA
>NW_017890950.1:0-29090 GCF_001540865.1 Ananas comosus
CGAAAGAACCATCGATAATAACATCCGCTTGAGGCGGTATCCGTTCTTTAGTACGGTATAGCGATGGCGCCTTTTGAGGCACTATATGGACGTAAGTGTCGTTCTCCTATCCATTGGAGCGACGTGGGCGAGAGAACGGCCATTGGCCCGGATGTGGTGCGGGAGGCGGAAAAGAAAGTTCGCCTTGCCCGTCAAGGGTTGGCGATGGCGCAATCTCGGCAAAAGAGTTATGCCGACAAGCGAAGAAAGGATTTGGAGTTTGCGGTTGGAGACCGTGTGTTCTTAAGAGTGTCGCCAATGCGAGGAGTTAAACGATTCGGGGTCCGTGGGAAGCTAAGTCCCCATTATATCGGACCGTTTGAGATATTAGAACGTGTGGGTGCGGTGGCGTATAAGCTCGCACTACCACCGAGACTCGCGGGAGTTCACAATGTGTTTCATGTGTCGAATCTTCGAAAGTACATCCGAAACTCGACACATGTATTAGAGTATGAGCCCGTGGAGCTACGAGAAGACATGTCCTATGAGGAGTACCCCATGTGCATCCTCGATAAAGAAGTGAGAAAGTTGCGAAGTCGCAAGATTCCGTATGTAAAGGTCCAATAGAGCAACCATGCTGTGCGAGAAGCCACTTGGGATTCAATGCGGAGAGAGTATCCGCATCTATTCAAATCGACGAGTTAAGGTATGCGTAATTTCGCAGACGAAATTATTTTAAGGGGTGGAGAATGTAATATACCGAAAATTCGGAAAATAAAATGTTGAACTTTAGTCAAATTGACCAAAGTGCGAGGATGGTACACTTTGGAAAGTACGAAGGTGTTAAAACGATCAAAAGTGAGTTACAGGAGGTTTTCGAGAGCTAAAGAGTCAAATTCTGCAAAACTGCAGATTTTCAGCTCTCGGGGATTGGTCCCTGGTGGGAGAGACCGGTTCCCGAACGCGTATGAAATGAGACAGCCGAAAAATCGGCTAAGTCCTGAGAAAGTAGCTCTCGGGAACCGGTCCCTGTCCGAGAGACCGGTCCCCGAGAGACCGGTCCCCCAAGGAGAGACCGGTTGCCCTGCGCGCAGCAGCTCTGGTTGCACGGGGAGAGCCTTCGGGAACCGGTCCCTGAAGGAGAGACCGGTCCCCGCCTGCGCGAACAGCCCAGTCCAAGCTGTGTGAAAGAGTAAAAGTTGAGGGGTTTAGCTGCATTTTGGCAACCCATTGAGTATAGTATTGGGGTAAATGAGACATTTCTCTCATTCTCACCCTCTCACACTCTCTCCTCTCTTTCTCTCTCTAGAAGACAAAGAAGGAGAAGAAGAAGGCAAAGGAAAAGAAAGGAAAAGAAGACAAAGAAGGTGAAGAAGAAGCTTTTGGAGCAAAGAGGCTTCATCTCCTTCTTCTCTAGTGCAAGAGAAGGAAGCTTACAAGATAAGCTTTGAACCCTAATGTAGTAAAACCCTAGAAATGGGTTTGAATGAACCTAGAAATGGTTTCTAATGGAATATCTAGTAGTTTGAAGCTTTCTTTTTGCTTCTTTAGAGATCAAAACCATGGTTGAGCTCCAGATGAGCTTCAACCCACCTCTAATGGTGAAATCTAATCTAGGGTTTTGGAAGGCCTAAGAATGGTTCTAATGGACTATTTAGAGTATAGTGAAGCTACTTTTGCTTCTTTTTGAGATCAAACCCTAGGTTTGATGTATGTTATGGAGCTAGGGCACCCAAATTGGGGCTTTTGCTCGTGGGGATTTTTGAGTGCAATTGACCCTCAAAAAATCTAATTGGGGGTATTTCCGACACGTTGATGCGCTCGGAATAGCATTACGAAAAGTGTATAGAAAGATATGGGCAAAATGGCCTAAGTTGGCTTCGTTATGCCGCAGGTGAAGAACGAAGGGTCTAAAAATCCCAAGAAAATCATCGGAACACCTTTGAAAGCCTACGAGGTGGGTGGTGCTTCTCAAACTTATTGAACTTCCCTCTATGCCTAATGTGTCATTCGATTGAGCATATGTACCTATATTGTTGCATGCATTTTAGGGTAAAGTAATGATAAAGTGTGATGATTGCATGATTGTGAGTACAATGTGCCAAATGTCATGGTTGAGAACCTTATAAACGTCGAAAACCCTATGTGTATGCATGAGAGAGAAAGTGAGCACCCAAGGTGAGCAAAAGAACAGAGTGACACTATGACATAGATCGAGTGGCATTTGAAAACGCAAAGTAATGTGACACTAGAGTTAGTGTGAGCCAAAGAACCAAAGTAATGTATAGAATGATGAAAATGATAATGTGTAAAGTTAAAGTAAAGTGGGGCAATAAGAACAGAAAATGTAAAGAACAAGAATGCTAAAGATGGCAAAAGTAAAAGAAAAGTAAAGAACAACGATTGCATAAGTTTGCAACATAAAGTGACGTAAAGAACACTAGAGCTAGTGTAAAGTCAAGATTGAACTTATAAAATCCTTTGAGTTAAGGATATGATCATACTTGCTATGAGTTCCGTGCTCGAGGGCGGTCGCTCCCCCTCGGGCGATGCGCTCCGGAGTTATGCATCACGGGTTGGAGTAAACCCGAAGGACGGTCCTAGCGGGTGAGTTCCTGCGATGATGGACTTAATGTGAAGCAAGTTAATGTGGCGAAACCCCGGGTTAGCCTTGAGATTAAAGAACAAAGAGCAAAGAACAAAGAGCAAAGAACAAGAGTGAAATGAAAAGAACAAAGAATTTGCATAATCTGCATTTATTTAATGTTGAGCATACTCCTTGCTTTATTGTTCAGGCATATTAGCATCATGTATAGATTGGTTACTATATGCAGCTTATTCTTTCTATTATGCCTGAGTTAGTCCTAGTGGGAAAGTCGGTGATGTTGAGGCCGAACCCACTGGGAACTTTGTTGTAGTTCTCACCCCACTATTTTCACAGAGCCGGGACCGAGTGAGCCGGCGAGTGACCGAGGTAAAGGTATCGCGCCTTAGTCAGAGGCCACCAGAGTTGTGTTGGGTTTACATTTTGTTAATAGAGCACCCTATGATCATCTTTTGTACATGAAAACTAGTAATGTAAAGAAAAGAATGTAATGTGTATTTTGAGGTAAATGGGATGTAAGAAAGAAATGATGAAATGTAATGTAAGGAATTCGAAAATGAACAAGATGAATGCATTGTATATGATCAAAACTGAATCATAGTACAAGTGGATGTTTAGTTTCCTTTTTCTTTCACTAATGGCTATTGCTTACCCTCGTGTAAGCCGTTTGTGTATGTTTCCGCTAGTGCTTTTCTCTATTGATGAAAATGTACATGTGATGAGCCTTGGGCGGATAGGGGAAACTCTGTCCGTTCGGCGTCTGTTCGACGTGCTCGGGTCGGGCCAAATTGGTATCGGTCTCGGGGCGTGACAATTTCAGTGGACTACGTAGTGTCAGCAGAGTTTCGATGAGCTGAAGGATAGACTGACCCGTGCACCCGTTTTGACTCTGCCGTGGCCTGATGAGGACTTTGTGGTCTATTGCGACGCCTCACGGGTCAGTCTGGGGTGCGTGCTGATACAGCAGGATTGGGTCATTGCTTACGCCTCACGCCAGCTGAAAGAGTATGAAAAGAACTATCCGACTCACGATCTAGAGCTTGCGGCAGTAGTGTTTGCCCTTAAGCTTTGGAGGCATTATCTATATGGGGCACACTACAAGGTATTTACGGATCATCAGAGCCTGAAGTATCTCTTCACCCAGAAAGAGTTGAACCTCAGGCAGCAGCGTTGGCTCGAGCTCTTAAAGGATTACGATCTCTCGATCCAGCATAATCCAGGAAAGGCGAATACGGTAGCGGACGCCTTGAGCTGGAAACAACCTTCAGTTGAGTTGTCCTTCACGATCACAAGTCAGGATCGTCTTATGGAGGAGCTCCGCCGTCTCGAGATCGAGGTTGTTTCCATCGGGGCCACGACCCAATTGATGACCCTGGTGGTACAGCCTACATTTACAAAGCGGATTTTGCTCGGGCAGTAGAGTGACCCATACTTGTAGAAAGTGCGGGCGGAGATCAAGCAAGGCAAGGACGGGGACTTCTCTATTCACACTGATGGATCCTTTCGTTTCAGAGGCAGGTGGTGCGTGCCTAGTGACTCGGAGCTGAGGAATGATATCCTATCCGAGGCGCATCGATCCCCTTACACGGTTGATCCCGGCGGAACCAAGATGTATCCCGACTTGAAGCAGAATTTCTGGTGGCTTGGGATGAAGTTAGACGTGGCTCAACACGTGGCTCGGTGCTTGGTTTGTCAACAGGTGAAGGTTGAGCACCAGCGACCAGCAGGAAAGCTGCAACCATTTTCGGTGCCCGTGCGGAAGTGGTAGCATATTACTATAGATTTCGTCACCGGATTGCTTCGATCACAGCGAGGCCATGATGCAATCTGGGTAGTAGTGCATCGGCTAACGAAATCGGCTCACTTTCTGCCGATGCACACTACTATGTGGTCCCGCGATCGACTGGCACAGTTGTACATTGATGAGATCGTTCGGCTTCATGGTGTGCCGGTGTCGATCATATCAGATCGGGACACTTGCTTTGTATCCCAGTTTTGGAGGAGCTTACAGCAGGCTATGGGTACGAAGATGAACTTCAGTACGGCTTTCCATCCCCAGAGCGACGGTCAGTTAGAGCGAGTCATCGAGACTCTTGAGGACATGCTCCGCGCATGTGTCCTAGATTTTTGGTTTGCTCTCGGGTTGGCCTCAGCAGGGCTGTGTACCGGTACAGCCTTGATGGTTGTACCGGAACAGGTTTTGTACCGGTACACCTTGATGGTTGTACCGGTACAAATGTGATTTTTAGCCAACCCGAGGCTCGGGTTTGCGCATTCGGGGGAGTTGTACCGGTACACTTTTTCGTGTACCGGTACACTTTGCCAAACTGCAAAGTGGCAGCTTTTGAGGGGTGTATTTTCTATTGTTGCTTCTCTATACATACCCCACGCCTCTTAGAGGGTTCCCTGAGCTGGGAAAACGTGGAGACAAGGTAGGGAAGCCTCTCTCTTCCCCTATTTGGATTTGATCTCTATTTTGCATGAATTTTGGTGGATTAATCCCTTTTTTTTCTTCTTGGTGCAATTTCCACCTTGGGAGAAGCTTGGACTTTGAAATTGGAGCTTGATAGGAGAGAGATCTTCAAACCTAGTGGACTTTGATCCTTGTTTGAAGCTTCTAAGAGGTTAGCAACTTGTTTCTTCCTCTAGATTCGAGCTTTGATGGTTTATTTTAGATGAAACCCTAGAAATGGAAACTTAGGGTTTGTTTGGGCATTTTGGATTTAGGGCTTTTGGAGCTTGGTTTCTTGGATTAGAACCTTCCTCTAGGTTGGATTGGAAGGGTTCTAGCTCCCATTTTGGAGATCGAGAGAGACTATCACTATCTTAGGTGAGTTTTGACCCTTTTCTTGATATAGTTAAAGATCAACCTAAGGGATGTTCGTAACAGTTGTTTTACTCTCCTTTTATTACCTTTAGGGTGCTAGGAGATTAGTAGACAACTCCTTTCACGCAAACGAAGGGTTTCGAGGAGACTTGGTGGGTTTGGCCTCACCAGAATGAGATAAAATTCTCATATGACGATCATATTTGTCGTAAAATGGAATTTCATGTATATTCATGCTAGATGGAATGCTTATGCACTTGTTATGTATAATGCACATTTGGACCTCTATGTAGTCGAGAGCTATTCATGTTGGGATCATGCATATGGTTGGCATTCTTATATTTGGATTGAGATCATGTTTCATTTAGTGAAAATGATAAGCACATTGTACTCTTGGATTTAGAGCTCATGCTTGGCATAGGAGTGAGCTAATTTCATAAAGTGGCATTGGGCTTGGCATATGTAAGAACTTAGTAAGCTAATGTCATAAAGGGGCATTAAGCTTGGAATGTGCTCGGGACATAGTAAAACCTAGTGTCATTAAGAGGCACTAGTGTTGGAACAAGGTTTGGACATAATGAGATATATTGCCATAAAGGGGCAGTGAATATAATGAATGGCAAAACCTTCACTTTGAGACATAGAACTAGACCGTTGGGTTGCTAGTCACTTTTACCATGTTAGAGACATGATGATCGGGTTCTTGAGACGATGACTATACTTGCTTGCCATTTGTTCTCATTCTCACATGCTTGTGAGGGTCGCTCCCTACAAGCCGGTACTTCGGAGTTAGCCTACGCTACTTATGATCGCTCGTGCGGTATTGAGAAGCCTATGGGGGCCTTGTGGGATAGACTCATTTCTCGAGTGGGAATGCTAGAGCTACCATGGGCACTTAGGCGGCACAAGCCGGACTACCTTGTGTAAGTCCTTAATTGGAAATGAAAATCGACACGGAGTCATATAAGTAATAATCACTACTAGACAGTTCATAGTAGTTGGATTTATTGGGCATTTGGACATGTAGTGTACTTGATAGTATTGCTTATTGCATTATAACATACTTGTTTGCCATGTTGGGACATACTAGTCATGTATTGGCATTTCGGACTATGATAGAATAGATGTACACCATGTTGACATCATGTATATTTGTGGCATTGTAGATTAGCATTTAATTACATGCTTTACATATCGCAGCTTACTAGTAGTTCTTTTATCTGCTTACGCTTTTGGGCCTAGTGGTGCATTTTGCTCAGATCAGTAATTGCCCACTGAGAACCATAAATTATAGTTCTCACGCCTCCTATTTTATGTTTTCTTTCAAAGCCTTCCACTCCTGGAGAGGCTAGGGACCGCGGCAAGGGTGTCGCTTCGAGCTAGCGAGCGAGGAGAGTCTTGCTAGATTGATCATTTTCTCCTTTTATTCTAGTTGGAGAGGATGAGAGTGTCTTGTACCCAGTTTAGAGACCACCATTTTACATCGTGTTATTACTCGTGGATCTCTTGTCGTATCTCCTTTTGTAGATTATTACAGTTAATAGTTTTACTACTTCTACTTGTTGATAGATGTTAGCTGTACACATGCTCTGATATCTCTAGATATTTATTACCTTTTTCTTATTCATGTCACGCCTCGGGACCGGCAGAGGCCCTCCCGGTAGCGCGCCCAGACCCGCCATATGTCTACACATATAAGGCGTCTACAACAACAGCGGAAATAAAACAAGAGATGAACTACAACTAGAGATATCAGAGCAAGTACATATCTATAATCTATGATAAGAGAAGTTGGAACAAACTAAATAATAAAGAGAAAAAATAAAGTTATACAATAACCATCTCAAAAGTATACAAAATGGGTGGTCTCTATTACACTGGTACAGCTCTCAACCTCTCTAAAAAGAAAACAATGAGAGGTAGACCACCTATCAACACGTCCCTCGAAGCAAGCTAGCTCGGGGTGATACCCTTCCGCGGTCCCTAGCCTCTCCCGGCGTGGAAGGCTCTGAAATAAAACATAAAACAGTGGGCGTGAGAACTATGATTTATAGTTCCCAGTGGGCAATTACTGACCTCAGCTCAATGCACCACTAGGCCCAAAAGAAAATGGTAAGTACGATAAGCCACAATAATAGTAAATAGTTTGCATTTATGAAAGTATAATTAAAATGCTAAGTTACTATGTAGTAAATAAACATGATGTCAATGTGTTGTACATCTACTTTATCAGGGAGAAGTATGTCCAAGCATGACTAATACGTCCCAACATAACGAGCAAGTAGGTATCATGATCCACTATATCAATATATGACGAATATGCTCTATCATGGCAACCAAGTATACTAAGATGCAACAGTCAATTTATTAAGTATACAACATGTCTCAACACTATGCTATAAGCATGTCAAAGTAATCCAACTACTAATCCTATTTAGTAGTGATTGTTATCTCCCGATTAAATGTCATTGTTTCCAACATGTTCTAGGATCCACATATTGTGGTCCAGCTTGTGCCACCTAAGTGTCGGTGGTAGCTTCAGCATTCCCACTTTAGGAATGAGTCTATCTCTCCCGACCCCGTAGGTTTCTCGATACCGCACGAGCGAGCATAAGTCGCGTAGGCCAACTCCGGAGTGCCGGCTTGTAGGGAGCGACCCTCACAAGCATGTGCGAATGAGCACAAATAGTAAGCAAGCGTAGTCAACGTCTCAAATACCCAATCATTATGTCTCTAACATGGTAGAAGTCACTAGCATCTCCAAGATCTAGTTCAATGTCACAATGTGATGTTCGAACACTCACTATGCTTAGTGCCTCTTTATGACACTTAAGCTTGTTATAAGTTAAGCACATTTTATTCTATGTTCCATTCATGACATTAGTACTAGGTTCTCGTTTAACCCGAGCTCAATGCCCTTTTATGACATTAGCTTACTAATTCACAAGTCAAATTAGTCCAATGCCGTTTTATGGCATTATAATAGTTTCAATATCCAATTGAGGTCTAAGTCCATAGGCACTTTACATATGTCATTTCTACTATGTAAACATGAACCCAAGTCTCTCATAAGAATGCTCATGCACACATATGCCTCACATGCAAGTTCTCTACTTCATAGAGGTTCGAAAATACAATGTATGTAATATAGGCTTTTTAAGCAATCTAAAATTCATAATAAATATATCTAACATGATTATGTATGCTTTTTTCATTTAACGATACTCAATTCATCACAAATGAGATTTTCTCATTGTGTGGCTAGGTCAAACCCACCGAACCGTCTCGGAACCCTTCGTTTCGCCGAACGGAGTTGTCCACAAATCTCTAAGTACCCTAAAGGTAAGGAGCGAAGAGATAAACAAACGTTATGAACAACTCTAGGCTCAAACATTAACCACCACAAGCAAAGGGGCAAAAACTCACCTAAGGAGTAGAAAATCTCTCTTAAGCTCCAAAAGAGAGCTAGATCCCTTCCAATCCGATCAAATGGAAGATTCTAATTCAATCAATTTAGCTCAAAAGGCCCTAGAATCAAAATGCCCAAAATCAACCCTAAAATCACATTCTAGGGTTTCATCTCAAAGAAACCTTCAAAAACCAAATCTAGAGAAAAAGATCTTGCTACAAACCTTTTAGAGGCTTCAATCCAAGCTCAAAGTCCTCAAATTTCAAGGATCTTCCCTCAACCAAGTATCAACCCAAGCTCCAATGGTGGGAAAAGCCTCCAACAACCAAAATGAAGCAAAAAGAGACATTTAATCTCATAAAACCCAAACAAAATCAAGGAAATCACAAAGGGAGGTGTGGAGGGCTTCCTCACCTTTCTCCTTGCAGGTGCCAAGCTCAGGGGAGACTCCTAGGGCGTGGGGATACATATAGAAGGCCACAATTGCAAAAACACCCCTACAGTTCAAACTGCTCAAAATCTGCCAAAATGTATCGGCACACAGGAACGTGTACCGGTACAAATCCCACGAAATGCAAAC
This sequence comes from Ananas comosus, assembly GCF_001540865.1. NCBI lineage: Eukaryota > Viridiplantae > Streptophyta > Magnoliopsida > Poales > Bromeliaceae > Ananas > Ananas comosus. The sequence goes on from NW_017890950.1 coordinate 9,401, forward strand.
CCGAGCCTCGGGTTTGAAATTCGACACAATTGTACCGGTACAGCCATCAAAGTGTACCGGTACAAAATGTGTACTGGTACAACCATCGACATGTCATCGGTTTCACCATGTGCTGAATGCAATCCGAGGATAGGCTAAGTCCAACTCTTTAGTGACCTTAGCGCTACATAAAATACCATATTCCTCAGGATGCGAGCCATGGGTCGGACCACTGTCCACGACCCTTCAGAAAATCTGAAAAAACTCAGAACACAGTTCAAACACTCGAACCTCGCAATTTGCAAAGGTCCAGTGTGTTACAATTCATCACTATTGTTGTAGACGCCTTATATGTGTAGGCATATGGCGGGTCTAGGCATGCTACCAGGAGGGCCTCCGCCGGTCCCGGGGCGTGACAAAAGAGGTTAGTAACATATTTCTTTCATTAGATTCATGTTTTGATGGATTTCTTGAGATGAAACCCTAGAATGTGAGATATAGGGTTTATTTTGGGAATTTTTATTAGAGGCTTTTGGATTAGAATTGAATGGTTTAGAACCCTTGTTTAGGTTGTATTTGAAGGGATCCTACTCTCATTTGGAGATTGAGAGAGATTTTCTACACTATAGGTGAGTTTTACCTTTTTCTTGGGTTGGTTAATGTTTGAGTTTTTTAGTGTTCATTCATTGCGTTTAACTCTCCTAGTTTAACCTTTAGAGAGCTAGGAGGCTAGTGGACACCTTTGTCGGCACAAACGAAGGGCTACGAGGAGTTTTGGTGGGTTTGACCTTATCAAAAATAGAAAAACTCCACCTATGTCGATTTTTAATTGCAGTAAAATAGAAATGTATGCATATTTGTAAGGGAGTGAATTCTCAAAATTCGAGAGTTATATTTCATTTAGGATCGACTAATTGTCGATTGGAATGGCCTTGGGAGGGCCAAGGATGCCTAAAGCACCAAAAGTGCATTGAGGGTGGAGTCCACGAGAGCAAACAGTGCAATTCCGCACTTGGCAGGATTTTGCTCTCGGGGACCGGTCCCTGGGGTGAGGGACCGGTTCCCGTACGCGTAACCAGCGAGAAAAATGAAAATTTGGCTAAGTCCTGAGAGTTCAGCTCTTGGGGACCGGTCCCTGGCGGGAGAGACCGGTCCCCGTAGCTGTGGGTTGCGTGGGAGGCCGATGCAATCGGTCCCTGGCCAGAGGGACCGATTCTCGTAAGCTCCCCAGCCTGGAAGGCTCTCGGGGACCGGTCCCTGGCGTGAGGGACCCGTTCCCGTACGCGTGACCCGGGAAAGGGCCCTCGGGGACCGGTCTCTGGTCGGGAGGACCAGTCCCTCTGGGCAAAAAATGCCCAGTGAGGGACAGTGCACAGAGTGAAAAATGGAGGGGCTTATTAGGATATTGTTACAATATGAGGGCATTTGTTACAATATGAGGGCATATGAGTCCCCTCTCTCTCTTATCCCCTTATTTCTCCCTCACTCTCTCTCACTCTCTTTCTCCCTCTCTCTCTCTAGAAAGGAAAGAACAAAGGAGAGGAAGAAGAAGAAAAGAGAAGAAAAAGAAGGAGGAAAAGGAAGGAGAAGAAGAAGGAGATCAAGCTAGGAAGTCTTTTGGACCTGTTCAGCCAATTAGGCGCGGATGAGATTTAGGTGCGAATATTCCCTTCAAAAGCGTCCATTCAGTCGTGTATCGGGAGCACCGGAAAAGTATATCGCGCCACTTGAAGGAAGTTACGGTAACCGCAAGCAGTTACATGCGGTTCCGATATGCTAGAAGTGGTCCAGAATATAAGAAGATAATGGCCGATCGTGTAAAGAACAATAACTGGCCGAAGGGGCTATTTATAAATAGGGTAATAATACCCCAAAAATGGGTCTTTGCCCCTGCGCACAAAAGACCACATTTATTTTCATGCATCTTTCTTTCTTGCATTTACTGTTTTTCCTAGGAGTAGTTCCTGTAATTCAGCATTCTGGAGTCTGTCTGCCCTTTGGGCATCACTCCATTATAGACTAAAACCCTTTTTTTGTACTTTCTACTTTCTCTTTCAATAGAAGACAGTTTTCGGCTCTTCAGGCCGACTAGCTCTGATGCTGTATTAGCCATTCGGCTCATTCCTTGGCTGAAATTCTTGCTTCTTTTGTTCATTCGGCTCATCCGGCCGACCCGTATTTATCGTAGAGGTTTTGAACCCGGCTGACCCGATCCCTCGTCAACCGAATCGCTCGATCTGTCGAAGGGCGCAAACTTCGAGGGTCACTACTCGCAATCGTTTCGCATCCTGACGCGCTCCCAGAGGAAGATCTTTGACTAGGTCAAGGGTCGGGGAATTTCGGCACCAACAATTTTTGGCACGCCCGGTGGGACCCTAATATAAGGTAAATTTGCATTTTATATAAAGTATGGCTGATGATAACGCCATGAATCTTCGTAATAGGGCTATCCCTAGAAATTCTGGGAGTGAACAGCCCAGTAATTCAGATAATGTTGTAGAGCGCCAAGCAATCTTGCCCGCTGAAGGTGAGACCAGTGGTCATTCTGGCCAATAAGAGCCTAGCCTGGCTCAAGTGCTTGGGCAAATGACTCGGGTCCTGCAAGTTTTGGACCAAAACAGTCATGCGAGTACTGCACGGCTGGATGCCGTCTTGGCTGCAATAAGGGCCTCTAACGAGAACATCGTCCGAATAGGGCAGTTGTTAACTCGGAACGAACAGCCGATAACAGGCCTGCAAGCGCCTATGATAACACCAGTGTTACAAAATACTATGACACCGGTAAATGGTCAGCCCCAGTACCAAGGGGCACCATATCAAGTGGCTTATAGACCGACTGTCGTTAATGCCGGTCAACAGCCAGAAGTGGCTTGAGGTTACCTCCACCTCCTCCAGTAGCAGTGTACCAGCCCCAAAATGTAGGGGCTAGGGGGCAAGCTACAAATGCACAAGGGGTTAATCCTGTGGTGCAAAATCTTGGTGCGCTACAACCACCGAACCCGGCACCAGTGCAAGCCCCTTTACAAGGGATTAGTAACGAGATTTATGCGCAAATAGAAAAAGCCATCCGGAATACTTTCGGAGTAGGCGCAAGGCCGGCAATACGGCCCGTATTCAGGTCACCATATCCTGCAAATATAGATATAGAACACCCATATCCGGCAAATTGGAAGATGTCGAAGTTTGACAAGTTTTCCGGCGACGAGACCGAAAATACGGTCGAGCACGTCACGCGGTTTACAGCTCAGTGCCGTGAGGCTGCGGTAGATCCATTTTTAAAGTTGAGGTTATTTAATACCTCATTGACTAAGACGGCTTTCACCTGGTACACGAGTTTACCTGCTAACTCCGTTCGAGACTGGGATGAGTTAGAAGGTAAATTTCATGAACAGTTTTATAGAGCTGAGCCAGAACTATCAGTTGCGGATTTGGCTCAATTCAAATAAAGAACAGGAGAATCGGTTGATGAATATTTGAACCGATTCAAGACTGCTCAAAGCCGTTGTTTCGTAAGAATGCCGGAATCAGAATTTGCCAAAATGGCATTCAACGGCATGCATTTCAAAATTAAAGATCATTTTGAGGATAAATTCTTTCCAAATCTATTTGATTTGGGAGTTTGAGTTGCTCAATACGAGCAATTTCAAAAAAGTAATAATGAAGATCGGCCCAGATGGAGCCGAAACAAAGATTGGAATAAAGAAAAGGAGAAAAAAAATTTCTTTCCTTGAAGAGTCTTCGGCTCATGAAGAGCCGAATTCGTCTGAGGAAAATGAGGATTCGGCTGATGAAGCCGAAATTTGTGCTGCCGAGATAGTGAGAAATAATCAACCATACAAATGTGCTTTGTTAAGACCTGCCAAGTCAAGATAGGCGAAAGCACATGTGTCTGCATTTAGTTATTCGTTTGATATAGCAGAGACCGATCTGATTTTTGATCGGTTGCTAAAGGATGGACGAATTAAACTACAGGAGGGCCAAACTATACCTCCTGTACTGCCAAGTCAAGATAGGCGAAAGCACATGTGTCTGCATTTAGTTATTCGTTTGATATAGCAAAGACCGATCTGATTTTTGATCGGTTGCTAAAGGATGGACGAATTAAACTACAGGAGGGCCAAACTATACCTCCTGTAGAAGAACTAAAATGCAGGAGATATTGTAAGTAGCACCATTCATGGAGCCATAAAACTAGTGAGTGTACTGCCTTCAAAAGGCAGATACAAAAAGAGATAAACGAAGGTCGGCTCATCTTTGCCGACCAAGAAAACAAGAATATAGAAATTGATAAAAATCCTTTTCCATCACAGGTCAACGCTGTGAACATTAAAGGAAAAGGAAAAGCGACTACAAAAAGGCAGATCCAAGAAGAAATAGACGAGGGTCGGCTCATATTAGCCGACCAAGAAAATGAAAATAAGGTAATTAACAGAAGTTCGTTTCCTTTTCAGATCAATATGGTGAATGTTAAAGAGAAAGAGACTGCGGACCAGAAGACCGCAGACAACGTGGCACATGCCAAAAAGCATCTTCGGCTTTGCATAAGGTGCAAGGCCGAAATGACGAAAAAATACTAGGAAGCCATTGTGAATGCCAAGAAAAGAGGCAACGAGTGGAATGAGTTGATGGCATTCCCCGAGGAATGGGATGACATTCCTGATGGTGAAGACCAAGAAGAAGAAGGCTCAGACGAGGCCTCTAATGACACTGAACCAGAAGTCAAATCGGTTCAACGCAAACAAGACATGTTGATTGTAATATACCGAAAATTCGGAAAACAAAAATGTCGAACTTTAGTCAAATTGACCAAAGTGCGAGGATGGTGCACTTCGGAAAGTCCGAAGGTTTAAATGATTAAAGTGGAGTTGTGGAAGGTTTCGAAGCTACGAGAATCAAATCTTGCAAAAACTGCAGATTTTTCAGCTCTCGGGACGGTCCCGTAAAGGGAGAGACCGGGTCCAACGCTGTGCCAGAAATGAGACAGCCGAAAAAATCGTCTAAGTCCTGCCGAAGGTAGCTCTCGGGAACGGTCTCATGCCTGAGAACCTGGTCCCGCCCAGAGACCCGGTCCCTAAGGAGAGACCGGTTGCACTGCGCCGCAGCAGCTCATGCTGCCGCTGGGACAACGTTTCGGGAACCGCGTTCCTGCTCGGAGGAGACCTCGGTCCCTGCCTGCCGCCGAACTGCCCAGTTCGCGGCAGTGTATTAAATTAGTGAAAGTTGAGGGGTTTAGCCTGCAAGTTTTGCAACCCAGTGTGAGTATAGTATTGTGCGCCGTACGGGGTACATGAGACATTTCTCTCAATTCTCACCCCTCTCACACTCTCTTCTCTCCTCTCTCTCTGAGAAGACAAGGAGAAGAAGAGAAAGAAGAAAAGAAGGAAAGGAAGGAGGAAGAAAGTGAAGAAGAGATCAAAGAACAAAAGGAGCCTTCATCTCTTCCTCTCTAGTGCAAGGTTAGGGCAAGCTTTGAGCGTAAGCTTCGCCCCTTTTCATTTGATTACTCCCAAACTAGGGTTTCGGGGTAAACTAGAATTGATTTTTATGAGTTTTTAGAGATATTGAAGCTTTCTTTTTGCTTCGTTTAAGGAGATCAAAACTAGATTTGCTATACGAGGTAAAGCTTCGGGACCACCTCTAATAGGCGAAATCTAATTTAGGTTTTGGTAAAGCCTAAAAATGGTATTCTATGGACTAATTAGAGTGTAATGAAGCTACTTATTGCTTCTCTTTTGCACATCAAACCCTAGGTTTGATACATGTGTTGGAGCGTAGGCACCAAATTGGCGGCTTTTGCTCGATGCAGCGGTTTCTAAGGGCAATTGACCTCTAGAACCTAATTGGGAGATGTTCCGAACGCTGTTGGTTTGGCGCTCGGATTATACTTACGAAAGCCAAAGTAAAGTTATGGAAAATGGCCTAATAAGGCGTTCATTATGCCGCAGAGTAAAGACGAAGCATCTAAAATCCCAAGAAGTCATCGGAGCACCTTTTGAAAGCTTACGAGGTGGGTGGCTGCTTTTTTCAAACTCATTGAAATTCTCTCTATGCGTAATGTTCATTCTTTGAGCATATGTTCTATATATTGTTGCATGCATTGTAGGGTAAGGTAATGATGAAATGTCGATGATAGCATGATTGTGAAGCACAACTTGTATTTAATTGAGATGCGATTGAGAAACCTAATAATGCAAAACCCTAGACTGTATGCAATGAGGAGAAAATGTTGAGTTACCCCAAAGTGAGCAAAGAACGAGTGGCACAATGACATGATCGAGGTGGGATTTTGAAAGTAAAGTTAAAGAGGACACTAGAGTTTAGTGCTGAGGCAAAAGAACCAACGTAATGTAAAGAATTGATGAAATGACTATGTTTAAGGTTAAGCGTAATGTGGGGAAATAAAGAACACGAAGTGCTGGGGTGCCAAAATAAAGAATGTAAAGAATTAATTGTTAGGGGAGTTAGCAAAAGTAAAGAAACGGAAAGAATTGTGATTGCATGAGTTTGCAACATAAAGTGATATAATGAACACTAAGCCTAGTATTAAAGTCGAAGATTGAACTTATAAATCCTTTGAGTTAAGGATATGATCTGCTTGCTAGGAGTTCCGTGCTCTGAGGGCGGTCGCTCCCCTCGGGCGATGCGCTCCGGAGTTATGGCATCCGGGTTGGAGTAAACCTAAGGACGGTCTTAGCTGTCGTGAAGTCTCCTGCGATGATGGACTTAATGTGAAGCAAGTTAAATTTGCGAAACCCCGGGCTAGCCGTTAATGATTAAGAGCAAAGAGTAAAGACAAAGTGTAAAGTGCAAAGAACTACAGACATGCATAACCTGCATTATAGTTAATGTTGAGCATATTCTTAGCTTTTGTTCAGGCATATTAGCATCATGTATTAGTTGGTTTACTACTTCTTACTAATCTTTCTTATTATGCCGGGGATTTAAGTCCTAGTTGGGAAAGTCGGGTGATGTTTGAGGGCCGAAGCGCCACTGGCAACTTTGTTGGAGTTTCACCCCACTATTTCCACAGGAGCGGGATCCCGAGCAGCCGGCGAGCGACCGCGGTAAAGGTATCGCTCGCCTTAGTCAAGAGGCCACCTATAGTTGGTTTACATTTTGTAGTCCATGTTACTTCATGCCATCATCTTTTGTATTTTGAATGGATTAGTTGATGTAAGATAGAATGATATAGTTTATTTTGGATGGTAAAAAGGCTGAGGTAAGAAATCATGAATGTAAGAGATGGATGCAACTGTATATGATCTAAAATGAATCATATTGTACTTAAGGCATGTGAATGTTGAGTTTCCTTTTTCTTTCACTTGATGGGCCTATTGCTACCCTCGTGTAAGTGTTGTGTATGTTTTCCGCTAGCTGCTTTTCTCTAATGATGACAATGTACGATGTATGAAGCCTTGCGGCGCAGATAGGGAAAACTCTGTCGTTCGGCGGTTCTTTTGACAGTTGCTCGGGTCGGGTCCTGGGTCATCGGTCTCGGCGTGACAGATAAAGGTTCGGTATCAGAGCCAATAGTGAAAGAATAGGAATGGACCTAGAGACCTTTAGGACTTGGTTGACCTTAAGGATCTAGAACGAGGAGTGACGTGGATCAAGTTACGCGAAGATGGGATGGCGTCAAGTTGACGAGGTGCTCTAATGCGATTTAGATGCTAAGTTTTAAATTGCCGTTTGCTTCTCTATTTTCTTGATGTTTTTGTCGGCGCCGAGCGACGACTATGATGCTTTGGTAGTGAGGGATTGAACTGAGTTTGCTTTCGCCAAATTATGAGGTACTACGAGTAATGTAGTCAAAGTAACTAATTGTGAGTGGCTTCTTTTCAGGGAAGCAATGCGCCACCTCGACGTCGATCGCCAGAACGAAGGGTCGATGGCCGTGAAGGAAGTGAATGCGGTGCCCGAGCAATCCGCGACGATAGGTGACGGAGAGCTTAGCGAACAAAATGGCCGCGCTTTTATTGGCGGTAAGTGAGGCCAACAAGCGGAGTCTGTTCAACGCCAAGGGGAACAGGATTCAGCAGTCTCCAGGATGACCTTGGGAGCGCAAGCAGGCGGCGGCGGCCCAGTGCGGACGACGAGCATGTCGCGGCCCCCTGCCGGTAGTGCGGCGTGTGGACGATGGGGAGCGGCTGGCAGCGGCGGTTGGTCCCAGTCACGTAGTACCGGGCGGGTCGGAATCCCTGCCGATTAGCGCGGCAGTCGCATGCGGACGCGAGAGGCACATTGGACGGCGCTTATACAGTTCAGAGAAGTTCGACCCACTACCTTCGAGGGCGGTTTGGTGAGCCGCGATTGTTGGAGTCGTGGGATCGACTCGATTGGAGACCCTATTCGAGGACCTTATTACCTCGGAGAAGCGACAAAGTGTTACCTCGGCCACCCATTGGTCTAGAGGAAAGCGGCAAAGGTGTGGTGGATGCGAGTGAAGCGGCATCGTCCTACCGACTCTTCCGCTTATGCTTTGGAGGAGTTCAACAGAGCGTATCGCGAATACTTCCCCGAACGGTGGAAGCGCGAAGCTACAAAGAAAAGTTCCGCAAGTTGAGGACAGGTGGTGATCGATCGGTGGGGAATATGAGCAAGAATCTCTCTCACATTCATAGACTGTGTTCCGATGTTCGTTCAGTGCATGATCGACCGCGCGGAACTTGCGTTTCTTGCGAGGACTTCAACCCCGGAGATTGATGAGAAGAGGCGATCTTGAAGTTGTCGGACCTTTGCCGGAGGTCTTTGATCGAGGCTTTGTGGGCGGAGCACGGTAGCGCCACGTACGTGAGACCGGGAAAGCTATTGCCGTCCAGGCAAAGGGCCAAGAAGAGAGCGGCGGGTGTGCCGGGCGGGCCGGGCCAAATACTAAGAAGCCCCCCGATATCCCCGACAGCAGAGCGAGGAATTGAGACCGCCTCGATGTGTTATATGTGGCGGCGAGCACAGGGTGTCGACTTGCCCAGCGAGACGGCAAATGTTTCAAAGCTGCGGCCACCGGGAAATTGTCATCCGGAACGTGCCGGTGTGCGACGTGTCTGCCCAACGGCGGCTTCAACACCAGTCTACCCGAGACAGCTTTGCGGGGTTCACCACGGCGATGTCGGCTGGACGCGCAGTCAGCACCGCGTCAGCCGCGAGGGTTCGAAAGCCGCCCAGCGGCCGAGTCTTTGCCGCCTCAGGTGGAGGGAGGAGCAACAACTGCGCAGCCACCCGACGACGTCGTGGCAGGTATAATTGTGATTAAAGACTTTAGGAGCTAGAGAGTGTTGACACAGAGCGATCTCATTTCATTCATTAGCACTTCATTGCTAAAAACACATGCATAGAGATGGTATACAATGAGGGATACACTGCGGTGGTAGTGAAGCCCCAGAACATTCCTTTCAGGTGTCCATAACGAATTGTTTGGCGTGCTCCAGTGCAAATAGCGATTGGATTTATGCCGATCGATCTGCTAGTGCTAGATCAGATGTGGGCGATTCGACGTTTAATCTTGGGGACCAACTGCTCTCCAAGCTACTATGCGGTTGTGATGACTGTGTGAAGTAAACGGTGATTACTTTTCGTGAGCCTAATCAAGAAGAGTTAGTCTACCAACGCGTGCAAAAGTAGGCGCTTCGCGGCGATATATCCGTCGTTTGAGGTGCGAAGAAAATGATCAAAGAGGTGCAAGGCCTATTTGGCAACCATGGTGGATGCCCTCGAAAAGAGTACCAGGTGGGGATATCGAGTGAGTGTGGCGAGTACCCGAATGGTTTCCGCGCGGAGTTACCCGGGACTGCCCCCGGACCGCGGAAGTCGAGTTTGTCATTGAACTTGATTCCCGGGGCGAACCAGTTTCGAAGGCTCCGATATAGATGGCACCAGTTGGAGTTGAAGGAGCCTAAAAGGTCAATTACAAAGAACTTTGCTCGCATAAAGGCCTTCGTAGACAAGAACGGTGTATCCCGTGGGGAGCTCCGGTGCTACTCTTGTGAAGAAAAAAAGGATGGTACACTTCGACTCTGCGTAGATTATCGGCGAGTTTGAACAAAGTGACCGATAAGAACAAGTACCAGTTGACCATAAGGATTGACGATCTATTCGATCGAGTTCAAGAGGCGTCCAAGCGTGTATGGTCGAAGATTGATCCTCAATCGGGGTATCATCAATTAAAGATCAGCGCGAAGATGTGCAATAAATGCGACGGTTACCGTACGCCGGTATGCGCCATACGAGTCACTGGTAATGCGTTTTGTTTGGCGCTTACAATGGCTCCCGGCAGCATTTATGGACTTGATGAATCGTTGAGTCTTTTAGACCATTGTTGGATCGAGTGCGTCGTGGTAGTTATAGACGACGTATTGGTTTATTCGAAAGAGCTAGGAGGAGCTTGAAGAGCATCTGAGAGCTTGTGTTGCAAATACTCAGACACGAGAAAGCTCTATGCAAAATTTAAGAAAATGTGACTTTTGGCTAAATGGAGGTCACATTCTTGGGTATGTGGTATCGGTGCGACGGAGTTGTCGGTGACCCGAAGAAGGTTAGAGGCGATCAACGATTCGCCTCGGCCCAACGAAGCTAGCGGAGATCCGCCAGTTTTTTTCTTGGACTGGCGTGCTACTCCGGCGGTTCGTTGGAGGCGGATTCGCCAAAATAACCACTCCACTAACGCGCCTCGACGCATAGAGTAAAGTTAGTTTGGAGCGACGATTCGCGATCGGGGTCATATCGAGGAGCTAAAGAACAGCAGGGTGACGTCGCCCGGTGTTGCGTCTGCCGACTCCCCCGGGAGAGACTTTTGTAGTGTATATGTGATGCCTTTTATGTTGGTCTCGGTTCCCGCCGACGGTGGGTGGTGTGTATGAATGCAAAATGGGCGAGTTATTGCTATGCCATGCGGCCAATTAAAGATTATGCAGAAGAAACTACCCGATTCTCGACCGTCGAGTTAGCCGCGGTGATCTTTCGCCGCTAAAGCCTTTGGAGCAGTACCTGTCGATCTGTGATTGGTGAACATTTGTGCAGGGTACTATTACGATCAACAAGAGTCTAAAGACTTGTTTCACCCAGAAGAGTTGAACATGGCCGACAGCGGCGGTGGTTAGAGTTGCTAAGGACGTATGCATGATCACCATATTATACCACCCGGGAAAAGCTCAATTGTCGTGGCGATGCTTCTAGTAGAAAGTCGCGGAGAACTTAGCGACGGCGATACGCCCTCAACCGCTATTGCAATAGGGAGATGCCAACGATTTGGGTTGAAACGTGGTAGCGCCGGGGAGTGCCGGCTACACTTGCGCATTAGTGGTGCACCGACCTATTCGAGAGAATTAAAGAGTTCACAACTTCGGATCCACTTTATCTCAAAAGGTTCGAATTTGATGTTCGAGACGGTAAAGCCGAACTTTGGCATTGGAGCTGATTGGCGCACTTCGATTTCGAAAATCGATGGTGTGTGCCCAAAGGATGATTGAGTTACGAAGGCGATTATGCAGACGCGCACCAATCTCCCTATAGTATACACCCTGGCGGGCACTAAAATATGTACAAAGGACTTGGAAGCGAGCACTATTCCCGTGGCCGGGCTATTAAAAAGAGACTATCGGGGAGTTTGTGGCGCAATTGTTTAACGTGCCAGCCAAGTTTAAAGCTGTGCGCCGATTTTCGACTGGGGAAAGCGCTTAGCAAAGTCTACCAATACCCTTGGAAATGGGAAAACGTTAGCAATGGACTTTGTTACGGTTTGCCTCGGCATCGCAAGGGGACACGATGCGTATGGGCTGATAGTGGATCGATTGGACAAAGCGGCCACACTTCTTGCTCCGATACAATACTACGTGGGTCGGGAGACAAGCTGTAGCGCAAGTTTATCTCGACGAGCGTTGTGAGAATTCATGGGCGTCCAGTATCAGATTGTGACGGCATCGCAGACCCAGGTTTCACATTCCACTTTTGGAAGAGCCTTGCAAGACGCGCTAGGCACACGGCTCGACTTCAGTTACAGCGTTATATCCTCAAAGTGTGATGGCAGTCGGGCGGACGATACAAATCCGTTGAGAGATTTGCTCCTTCGAGGTGATGTGCTAGATTTACAAAAGGAGGATGGCATGATTTCTTTGGCCTATGCGGAGCTTCGCCTACCAATATAGCTACCAATGAGGCATACAGTGGGCCTTTTGAGGCACTTATACGCGTAAGTGTCGTTCTCTATCAGATTGGACGACGTGGGCGGAGAAAGCCGGCTCTTGGCCTGAATTGCTGCGGGAGGGGAGAGAAAGTCTCGCCTTGCTCCGTCAACGGTGGGATTGGCCGCATCTCGGGCAAAAGAGTTATGCGACAGGAGAAGAAGGATTAGAGTTCGCGGTGGGAGGACCGTGTATTCTTGAGATATCGCCGATGCGAGGAGTCAAACGATTCTGGGGTCCGTGGGAAGCTAAGCCCTCATATGTTGGACATTCGAGATATATAGCGAAACGTGTGGGTGCGTGTGGAACATACAAGCTCCGCACTTACACGCAGTGACTCGCGGGAGTCCACAATTGTGGTTTACGTGTCGAATCTCCTGAAAGTATATCGCACCGGCACATGTATTGGATGTATTGAAGCCCGTGGAGCTACGTCGAGGATATGTCCTACGAGAGATGGTACCCGCGTGTGATCTCGATCGAGAAAGTAAAGAAATTGCGAAGTCGCAAGATCCCTTATGTGAAAAGTCAATGGCCCAGCAACCATGATGTGCGAGAAAGCCACTTGGAGCTCGAGAAACACATGCGGAGAGAGTATCCGCATCTATTCGCCCCAATGTCGACGAGCTTCAAGGTAATGCGTAATTTCAGCGAGACGAAATTATTTTTAAGGGGTGGAGAATGTAATTATACCGAAAATTCGGAAAAAAAAAATGTCGAACTTTAGTCAAATTGACCAAAGTGCGAGGATGGTGCACTTCGGAAAGTCGACAGGTGTTAAAATGATTTAAAGTGAGTTGTAGAAGGTTTTTCGAGCAGCGTAGAGAATCAAATTTCTGACAAAAACTGCACCAGGATTTTCAGCTTCGGGACCCGGTCCCTTAAAGGAGAGACGGTTCCCGAACGACGTGCCAGAATGAGACAGCCCGAAAAATCAGGCTAAGTCCTGGAAGGATAGCTCTCGGGAACGTCTCTGCCTGCAGAGGACCGGTCCCCAGAGACGGGTCCCATGAAGAGAGACCGCGTTGCCACTGCGCGCAGCAGCTCTGGCTGCAGCTGGGACGACGTTCGGAACCGGTCCACTGCTCGGGAAGAGACCGGTCCCGTGCCTGCGCGAACTGCCCAGTGTCGGCAGTAAATGTGAAAGTGGGGGTTTAGCTGACCAATTTTTTGCAACCCATTGAGTATAGTCATTGGGGGTAAAAATTGAGCACATTCTCTCATTCTCACACCTCTCACCAACTCTTTCTCTCCCCTCTCTCTCTAGAAGACAAAGAGAGAAGAAGAAGAAGGTGTCAAGAAAAGAAGGAAAGCGGAAGGGAAGAAAGTGAAGAAAGAAGATCAAAGAACAAAGGCAGCTTCATCTTCTCGCTCTCTAGTGCAAGTTAGGGCAAGCTTTGAGTAAGCTTACGCCCTTTTTCATGATTACTTCCCAAAACTAGGGTTTGGCGTAAACTTAGATATTGGTTTTTATGGGTTTTTAGATATTTAAGCTTTCGTTTTTGCTTCTTTTAGAGATCAAACCTAAGATTTCTATTAGAGGTAAGCCTTGGACCACCTCTAATGACTGCGAAATCTAATCTAGGGTTTTGTGAAAAGCCTAAAAATGGTTTCTAATTGGACTAAATTAGATGTAATGAAGCTACTTAATTGCTTTCTTTTGAGATCAACCCTAGGTTTGATGACATGTGTTGGAGCTAGGGCACCAAATTGGGGCTTTTGCTCATGAGGGTTTCTAAGTTGCAAGTGACCCTCGTAAGAAACATAATTGGGGAGTATTTTTCGACCTTTTGGTGCGCATCGATTAACGTTACGAAAAGCCCAAAGGTAAAGTTATGGGCAAAATGTGCCTAATAAGGGTATCATTATGCCGCAGGTAAAGAACGAAGCCATCTAAAAATCCCAAGAAAGTCATCGGAGCCACCTTTGAAAGCCTACGTGTGGGTGGTGCTTTATCAAACTTCATTGAAATTCTCTTCTATGCCTAATGTGTCATTCTTTGAGCATATGTTCTATATAATTGTGCATGCATTGGTGAGGCGTAAAGGTAATGATGAATGTTGATGATTGAATGATTGTGAGCACATGCATAATGAGATGGTTTTGACGAACACTAATAATGTCAAAACCCTAGATGTCTATGCATGAGAGAAAATGTGAGTACCAAAGTGAGCAAAAGAACAGAGTGCGACAATGACATAGAGTCGAGTTGGCCATTTGAAAATGTTAAAAGTCAAAGAGACACTAGAGTTCAGTGTGAGGCCAAAGAACCAACGTAATGTAAAAGAATGATGAAAATGACTATGTTGTAGGTTAAGATAATGTGGGAAAATAAAGAACACGAAAGTGCTGGAAAGGTAGCCAAAGTAAAGATGCTAAAGAATATAATTTGCTAGAGTTAGCAAACATAAAAGAACGTTAAAAGAATGTGATTGCGATGATATTGCAACATAAAGTTTGATATAATGAACACTAAGCCTAGTAGTAAAGTCAAGACTTGAACTGTTAAATCCTTTTGACGTTAAGGATATGATCATGCTTTGCTATTGAGTTCCGTGCTCGAGGGCGGTCGCCTCCCCCTCTGGCGATGCCGCTCCGGAGTTATGCATTCCGGGTTGGGTAACCCGTAAGACGGTCCTAGCTGGTGGAGTTCCTGCGGATGATGGGACTTAATGTGAAGCAAGTTAATCGGTTGTGCAAACCACGGGCTAGCCTTAATGATTAAAGACGCAAAGAGTAAAGAACAAAGCTGTAAAGTGCAAGAACTAAAGAACATGCAAACTGCATTTATTTAATGTTGAGCATACTTCTTGCTTTTGTTCAGCATATTAGCAATCATGTATTAGTTTGGTTACTTACTTTAACCTATTCCTTTCTATTATGCCTGAGTTAGTACTAGTGGGAAAGGTCGGGTGATTGTGGAGGCCGAAACCCACTGGAACTTGTTGTACGTTCTCAACCACTATTTCCAACAGAGCCGCGGGACGAGGCCGCCGCGAAGCGACCGCGGCGTAAAGGTATCGCGCCTTATCAGAGGCCACCAAGGTTGGGTTACATTTTGTAGTAGTTACCTTTATGATCATCTTTCTGTATTTTGATGATTAGTGATGTAGATAAATGTATAGTTTATTTTGAGGGTTAAAAGCTGATGTAAGAATTCGATGAATGTAAGAGATGGATGCAATGTATATGATCTAAAATGAATCATATTACTTGTGAATGTTTAGTTTCCTTTTTCTTTCACTTATGGCTATTGCTTACCCTCGTGTAAGCCGTTTGTGTATGTTTCCGCTAGTGCTTTTCTCTAATGATGAAAATGTACGTGTGATGAGCCTTGGGCGGATAGGGGAAACTTTGTCCGTTCGGCGTCTGTTTGACGTGCTCGGGTCGGGCCAAATTGGCATCAGTCTCGGGGCGTGACATTGATGCAGGTAGATTCTGCATGATTATTACAACAACAGGCGTGGCGAGCGTCAAAGTCGATGGGACTACCAGGGTAGACCTTTCGGCACCAAGCCAAGGATTCCTGGATATCGGCCACATTGGCAGCATCAAGCAAGGCCGAGACCAGAGCCGGAATTCGAAGGAATGACCGAGGAAGACATAGAATTCCTCGGTCGGAGATTTGTCAACGAGCTCGGCATTCAGCCTTGGCCGAGACCTTGGAAGAGAAGAGAAATTTTAAAAAATCATTTGAGAACGGTAAAGGTACCGGCAAATGTGCCAGTGGATGAATGGCATGAAGTTGAAGTCAAACCATCGGCCAGGTGGCAGGGGCCGATGTTAACAAAAATCCAAAAACGTCGGCAGTAAAGGATGCAAGCCGAGGCAAGACAACACTATGAAGAAGCGAAAGGGATAAGGCTCAATGTATGGAGGAGCCCTGATGAACAGTCACACCCTTTTCGCCCAATGATAAATGACCACGAGGCGGGCGGTTCATCGCCTGCCCCTCGGATGAAGTCAAGAATAGAACGGCCAACCGAGGCCGAGTCAGAAGAAAAAATGAGCAGGAGGGAGTTAGAAGACAAAATAGCTTCCCTCGAAACGATGATTAAGAGAGAAAGATGGCCCCCTAAGGAAAGGGAAGTCTGGATGGAGAGTGATTCTTCAGCCGAGACGGCCAAAGAGTCGGAAGAAAAGAACAAAGAATTAAAGGAAAGTCAGCCGAAGAGTCGCCGGCTGAGGTGAATATGGTATATGCTCTGCCTCAATCTTTTAAGGCAGATCTTATCGAGTATGAAGAGTTCAAAGAAGAGGAGGAAGATGGGCTTAAAGTAGCCCAGTTGCAATTGGAAGATGTTCAACCAGCCGATGCAGTGGTTTTTGAGAAACCATCGGCTATACATACGAGATTCATAAGACCTCTCTTTATAAAGGCCTTAATTGAAGGTCGGCCAGTAGGCCGAGTTATGATAGATGGTGGAGCGATGGTCAATGTCATGCCCACTGCATTCTTTAAGAAGTTGGGCAAAGATGAAAATGAGTTGAAACCCACAGACACGATCATGACCGACTTTACTGGAAACGGTCAGCAAGCTCGAGGGGTGCTTACGACCGAGATCACGGTAGGTTCTAAAACTTTACGAACTGCATTCTTTGTGGTTGATGCAGATTGTAATGTACCAAAAATTCGAAAAATAAAAATGTCGAACTTTAGTCAAGTTGACCAAAGTGCGAGGATGGTACACTTCGGAAAGTCCGAAAGTGTTAAAATGATCAAAAGTGAGTTACGGGAGGTTTTCGAGAGCTATAGAATCAAATCTGCAAAGCTGCAGATTTTGAGCTCTCGGGGACCGGTCCCTGGTGGGAGAGACCGGTCCCCGAGCGCGTATGAAATGAGACAGCCGAAAAATCGGCTAAGTCCTGAGAAACCAGCTCTCGGGAACCGGTCCCTGACTGAGAGACCGGTCCCCGAGAGACCGGTCCCCTAAGGAGAGACTGGTTGCACTGCGCGCAGCAGCTCTGGCTGCGCTGGGACGACGTTCGGGAACCGGTCCCTGAAGGAGAGACCGGTCCCCGCCTGCGCGAACTGCCCAGTTCGGGCAGTGTATTAAAGTGAAAGTTGAGGGGTTTAGCTGCAATTTTGCAACCCAATAGGCTATGTATTGGGGTAAATGAGGGATTTCTCTCATTTTCACCCTCTCATTCCCTCTCATCCCTCTTTCTCTCTCTAGAAGACAAAGAAGGAGAAGAAGAAAGATAAGGAAAGGAAGTGCAGGGAGAGAAAAGAGACGTAGAAGAGGAGTGACGGCTCCCTTCCCTCTATCTTTGCTTGGAAAGAAGGGCTTAAGTAGCTTTGCCTATCATGGATATGAACCTTAATCTGGGTTTGGATTAATTAATGGTTTTACTGGAGTATTTGAGTCTTTAGTTTTTTTGTTCTTGGTCAAAAGCATGGTTAAGCTCAAGGTGGCGTCACATTCATGGTGAACTAGGTAGGGTTTTGATTTGTCTAAAATGGTTCTATGGATTTTGGTATATTACGGTACTTTAGCTTCCTTTGAGATCAACCCCTAGGTTTGCTTATGTTTGAGCTAGAAGGCATCAAATTGCGGGTTTTGCTCATGGGGATGCCTAAGTGAATTACTTCGAAAACTATTGCGGCTGTCTTTGAGCTGTTGGGCGTCCGGGGTTTAAAAATGTTTAAGAGACAAAAAGGGGCAAATGTTTTTTTTTTAAAGGGTTTTTTATGGCCCCCAAAATTAAGCCTATTTGGATTCGTTGATGGCAAGGTAAAGACGGAGAGTCTAAATCCTAAGAAAAGTATCGGCCTTTGAAAGCCTACAGGTGTGGGTGGTGTTCAAACTCGTTGAACGTTACCCGTAATGCTTATGTGTCTTCTTGGCATATGTACTATATTGTTGCATGAATTTTTGGCGGTAAGTATGTAAATGTGATGATTGCTTGATTGTGGTACCAGTGCCAAATGTTGATTGTGAGATTGCATGGGGAACGAAGTAATACCCTATGTGTATGCATGAGAGAAAGTGGGTCAAAGTTGAGCAAAAGAACTGAGTGACATATGAATAGATCGATGGTTTGAACGTTAAGTAAGTGAGCACTAGGTTGATCTGGTACAATAAAGTGATGTAAGCTCATGTAGCTGATATTGATCATGCTGTAAGTTAATGTAAAGTGGGCAATAGAATAATGCGATGTGTAGAACCAGAATGCTAAGTGCATGAGAAGGAAAGTAAGCACACGATTGTTGAGTGGCATAAATTGACTAAGACACTGAGTAGTGTAAGTCGAAGATTGAACTTCTATAATCTTTGAGTTAAGGCTTATACGGATCGTAGATGAGTTCGTGCTCCGGGCGGTTCGTCCCGGTGCGAGGTCCGGATGAATCTGGTGCGTACGCCGAAGGCTCTCTTGCGGGTGGTTCCACCCCCCCCGTGTGTTGGATCATTAATTGTGAAGTATGTTAATGTGGCGAACCCCCCCGGGTTAGCCTTGGATTAAAGATTAAGAATAAGTATAAGAGCAAAGATGCAAGAACAAGGCACAAAGATGTAAAGTAAAGAATCGAAAGACTTGCATATCTGCTTGTATGTTGGCATCTTCTTTGCTTTGTTAGGTATTAGCATATGTGTGTGCGATTTGTCAAGTTATTATTTCAGCTTGGTTCTTTCTTTTGCTGAGGTTAGTCTAGTGGGAAAGTCAAGGTAAGATTGGTTGAAGGCCGAACCCATGGGACCTTTGTTGTAGTTTCTCATCCCCACTATAATTCAACCAAGAGCGGGCGAGCGAGGGAATGCGGCGACGAGGTCAAGGGTATGCGACTTAGTCACGAGTGCAACAAAGTTGGGGTTTCCTTTTTAGTAGTAAAGTCTTGTCTCTTTATGTAATGAGGGTAACGATGTTGTGCTAAAGAGATGTAAATGTATTTGAGTAAATTGAGGTGTAAGAAGATGTGAAATGAATGTAAGGAATTCCCCTGGAATGAACAAGTATGAATGCCATTTTGATCCAAAATGAATCTATAGTACAAGTGAATGTTCCAGTTTCCTTTTTCTTCTTATGGATATTGCTTCTCGTGTTAAGCCGTTTGTGTATGTTTCCGTAGTGCTATTTTCTATGATTGAATTGTAATGTGATGAGCTTTGGGGCAGTGCTGAATGGGGAAACTCTGTTCCGTTCCGGGCGTTGTTTGCTTGTGCTCCGGGGTGGGCCCAAATTGGTACTCGCCCGGGGGCGTGACAGATGGTCCAGGTTCAGAGCCTAAGATGTTGAAAGAATAGAATGGCTAGAGACTTTAGATTGAGAAGCCTAGATCTAGGAAACGTGAGTGATGTGGGATCAAAGTTAGCGAAAGCATGTGATTGGGTTAAGTAGGGACGTCTCTAATGTGATTAGAGGCCAAGATTAACTTTCATTTGCTTCCTACTCCTTGTTTTGTGTTGGGCGGCCGACGACATAATGCTTGGGGCAAGAACAAATGCATGTTGCTTTCGCCTAATTGGGTATGGTCAAATAATGTTGGTCAGGTGTAATATACCGAAAAATTCGAAAAATAAAAGTATCGAACTTTAGTC
>NW_017890951.1:0-21288 GCF_001540865.1 Ananas comosus
TCTCTCAATTCTCTTCAATGAAATTCTTGTTTCTAGTATGTCAATGAGACCCTGCTTTTTCTTAATGTCCAGTCATTCTTACATTCACACATCTCGAGGGTCCAATCCCACATGTCCGTTTTGTGTTCTATCATTCTCTATGTTCAACTACGTTAGAAGCTTAATAATGAAGTCAAACCAAGTTCCACAGTAGTACCCTACTATGCATGAATGGGTATATATATATATGCTCAAGAATAGAGAAAACAGACATAGAGGGGGAATCCACGATTCCGGGTGCACCCCCACCTCTAGAGGTCGTGTGGGGTGTAGAATATTAAGGCCCCCCACTATACGAAAGCGATTCCGCGCCTATAACTCAAATAGTGCCATATTAGGCTTTTGTACATGAACTATACTCTAATATTTTGAAATATTAAACGAAGTTGTCCAACGTGTTTTGGCCCCCCAATGGGTTTCTACCGGTGTCAATTTGTCCCCGAAAAATCCTAGGCAAAAACCCAATTCAAGCCCTAATGTTGCCATTTAGGTTCCCATGAATCGATCCCAACCCTAAGCAAAAGAATAGCTTAGGATCATCTAAGAAGCATCTAGTAAGGTTTCTAGACTTTGGTACCAACCAGGGCTCCAAACAATCATCTCCAAGGATTCACCATGAGAGCACCATTTGAGCTCTCATGGGTTTCCATGGTGTTCATGGCTCAAAAGAGCTTCTAAAAACCTCTAAGGAGCACCAAAGCTCCAGAATCTCTTAACCAAAATCCAAACCTAGAGGAAAACCTTACAAAACTTACCTCTAGTCCAAGCGCTCACCAAGATTCTCCTTGTTGGAGAGCTCCTAGAACCTCCAAAGCCTCCAAAATCCTCCTCCTTCTTCTCTTTTCTTCTTCTCTCCAAGTCCTAGAGCATGGGTTCTAGAGAGAGAAAGAGAGGAAAATGGTGAGAGGGTGGAAATGGCTGTGGAAGAGAGGGGGTGAGTCATTATAGTTGTTGTAACAATTGCACTTAGCCCCTCCTTGTTTCCACTTGATCTGCCCAGACTGGGCATTTTTCCCCTTCGGGGACCGTCTCCCCGACCAGGGACCGTTCCCGAACGGGGGTTTTCCAGGACTTAGCCAAATTTTCGAGTTTTTCGGCTGTTGCGCAGGCGGGACCGGTCTGGCCCGTCAGGGACGGTCTCCCGAGGACCGGTCTCACCAGGGACCGGATGCCTCAGGATTTCCTGGCAGGCTACGCGCACGGGGACGGTCTCTCCTTCAGGACCGGTCCCGAGAGCTCAAAATCTGGGACTTAGCAAGATTTCCAGATTTTGCTCTCCGGGTCCCTTTTTGCTCCATTTATGAACTCCAATGCACTTAGGGTCCACTGTAACTCTTCAATTCCGCGTTCCGCTCGTTTTGACGGAACTCGGCACGACTTATGAGGGATGTGGAGTGTTACATCTATTTAGATGCTCCGATGATTTTCTTAGGATTTTTAGGCTTCTCGTTCTTTACCTGCGGCAAAACGAAACCCTAATAGGTCATTTTGGCTCATATCTTTTCAATCGGCTTTTCGTAACGTTAATCCAGCGCACCAAGTGTCGGAAAATACCCCCAATTAGGTTTTTAGAGGGTTATTGCACTTAGAATTCCCATGAGCAAAGCCCCAATTTGGGTGCCTAATCTCATAGCATCATCAACTAGGGTTTGATCTCATTGGGAGCAAAAATGCTTCATTATACTCTACAAATCATTAGAAACATCTTTAAACAAAAGCAAACCCTAATTAGATTTCACCATGAGAGGTTGATGAAGCTCCCCTCAAGCTTCACCATTTCTATGGGTCATGGTCTTGATCTCAAAAGAAGCAAAAGAAAAGCTTCAAATACTCAAATGGTTCCATAAAACCCATTTTAAGCTTAATCCAAACCCTAGATTAGGTTCTACCATGATTAGGGTTCAAAGCTTACCTTGTAAGCCCTTCCTTTCCAAGCTAGAGATGAGGGAGAGGGAGTTTCTTCACTTCCTCTTCTTCTTCTCCTTTTTCTTCTCCTTCTTTTCCTTCCTTTCCTCGTCGTCTTCTTCTCCTTCTTTGTTTTCTAGAGAGAGAAAGAGGGATGAGAGGGGATGAGAGGGGAAAAATGAGAGAAAATCTCATTAGGCCCCATAACATAGCTATTGGGTTGCCAAAATGCAAATAAACCCCTCAACTTTCACCTTAATACACTGCCCGAACTGGGCATTTCGCGCAGGCGGGGACCGGTCTCTCCTTCAGGGACCGGTTCCCGAAGGCTCTCCCCGCGCAGCCAGAGCTGTTGCGCGCAGGGCAACCGGTCTCTCTTTGGGGGACCGGTCTCTCGGGGACCGGTCTCTCAGGCAGGGACCGGTTCCCGAGAGCTAATTCCTCAGGACTTAGCCGATTTTTCGGCTGTCTCACTTCATACGCGTTCGGGGACCAGTCTCTCCCATCAGGGACCGGTCCCCGAGAGCTGAAAACCTGCAGAATGCAGATTTCACAACTTTAGCTCCCGAAAACCTCCCGTAACTCACTTTTAATCGTTTTAACACCTTCGGACTTTCCGAAGTGTACCGTCCTCGCACTTTGGTCAATTTGACTAAAGTTCGATATTTATTTTCCAAATTTTCGGTATATTACATTCTCCACCCCTTAAATAATTTCGTCCGCGAAATTACGTATACCTTAACTCGTCGATTCGAATAGATGCGGATACTCTCTCCGCATGGTTTCCTCGAGCTCCCAAGTGGCTTCTCGCGCCGCGTGGTTGCTCCACTGAACCTTCACATAAGGGATTTTTGCGACTCCGCAACTTCCTAACTTCTTTATCGAGGATGCACACGGGGTACTCCTCATAGGACATGTCTTCACGTAGCTCCACGGGCTCGTACTCTAATACATGTGTCGCGTTTCGGATGTACTTTCGGAGATTCAATACATGGAAAACATTGTGAACTCCCGCGAGTCTCGGTGGTAGTGCGAGCTTGTATGCCACCGCACCCACACGTTCTAATATCTCAAACGGTCCGACATAACGGGGACTTAGCTTCCCACGGACCCCGAATCGTTTAACTCCTCGCATTGGCGACACTCTTAAAAAGACACGGTCTCCAACCGCAAACTCCAAATCTTTTCTTCGCTTGTCGGCATAACTCTTTTGCCGAGATTGCGCCATCGCCAACCGTTGACGGGCAAGGCGAACTTTCTCTTCCGCCTCCCGCACTACATCCGGGCCAAGAGCCGTTCTCTCGCCCACGTCGCTCCAATGGATAGGAGAACGACACTTTCGACCATAAAGTGCCTCAAAAGGCGGCATCGCTATACTTTCTTGGTAGCTATTATTGTAGGTGAACTCCGCCATAGGCAAGAAATCATGCCATCCTCCTTTGTAATCTAGCACACACGCTCGAAGTAAATCCTCAAGGATTTGTATTGTCCGCTCCGACTGTCCATCGCTTTGAGGATGAAACGCTGTACTGAAGTCGAGCCGTGTGCCTAGCGCATCTTGCAAACTCTTCCAAAAGTGGGATGTGAATCTGGGGTCGCGATCCGACACGATCGACACTGGAACCCCATGAAGTCTCACAACCTCGTCGAGATATACTTGAGCCAACTTGTCTCCCGACCACGTAGTATGTATTGGCAAGAAGTGTGCCGACTTTGTCAGTCGATCCACTATCACCCATATTGCATCGTGTCCGCCTTGTGATCGAGGCAACCCAGTAACAAAGTCCATTGCTATATCTTCCCATTTCCAAACGGGTATTGGTAGAGTTTGTAGCTTTCCCGCTGGAAATCGGCGCTCTGCTTTAACTTGTTGGCACGTTAAACATTGCGCCACGAACTCCCCAATATCTCTCTTTATACCCGGCCACCAATAGTGCTCTTTCAAGTCCTTATACATTTTAGTGCCGCCGGGGTATATACTATAGGGAGATTGATGCGCTTCTTGCATGATCGCCCTTCGCAACTCGTCATCTTTAGGCACACACCATCGACTTCAAAATCGAAGTGCGCCATCAGCTCCAATACCAAAATCTTCGGCATTGCCGTTCTCAACTTCACTCCGCACCTTTTGAAGATAAGGATCCGAAACTTGTAACTCTTTAATTCTTTCCAATAGGGTCGGTTGTACAACTAATACGGCAAGTGTAGCCGGCACTCCCGGCGCTACCACTTCCAACCCAAATCTTTGCATTTCCTTCTGTAACAGTGGTTGGGGCGTAATTGCTGTCGCTAAGTTCTCCGCCGATTTTCTACTCAAAGCATCGGCCGCAACATTGGCTTTTTCCGGGTGGTATAATATGGTGACATCATAGTCCTTTAGCAACTCTAACCACCGCCGCTGTCGCATGTTCAACTCTTTCTGGGTGAACAAGTACTTTAGACTCTTGTGATCGGTGTATACCTCACAATGTTCACCATACAAGTAATGCCTCCAAAGCTTTAGCGCGAAAATCACCGCGGCTAACTCGAGGTCGTGAATCGGGTAGTTCTTCTCGTAGCTCTTTAATTGGCGCGATGCATATGCAATAACTCGCCCATTCTACATTAATACACACCCGAGACCAACATACGAGGCATCACTATACACTACAAAAGTCTCTCCCGGAGTCGGCAAAGCAAGCACCGGGGTCGACGTCAACCTGTTCTTTAACTCCTCGAAGCTTCGATCGCAATCGTCGCTCCACACGTACTTTACTCCTTTATGCGTGAGGCGCGTTAGTGGAGTGGTTATTTTGGCGAACCCCTCCACGAACCGCCGGTAGTAGCCCGCAAGTCCAAGAAAACTGCGGATCTCCGCTACATTCGTCGGGCGAGGCCAATCCTTGATCGCCTCTACCTTTTTCGGGTCTACCGAAACTCCGTCGCCCGATACCACATGACCCAAGAATGTGACCTCCTTTAGCCAAAAGTCACATTTCTTTAACTTTGCATAGAGCTTCTCTTGTCTGAGTATCTGCAACACAGCTCTCAGATGCTCTTCATGCTCCTCTTCGCTTTTCGAATAGACCAACACGTCGTCTATAAACACCACGACGCATCGATCCAACAACGGCCTAAAGACTCGATTCATCAAGTCCATAAATGCTGCCGGGGCATTAGTAAGCCCAAACGGCATTACCGTGAACTCATAATGGCCATACCGCGTACGGTACGCCGTTTTGTGCACATCCTTCGGCCTGATCTTTAATTGATGATACCCCGATTGGAGATCAATCTTCGAATACACCTTGGACCCTTGCAACTGATCGAATAGATCGTCAATCCTTGGCAACGGGTACTTGTTCTTTATCGTTACTTTGTTCAACTCGCGATAATCTACGCAGAGTCGAAGTGTGCCATCCTTTTTCTTCACAAATAGCACCGGAGCTCCCCACGGTGACACACTCGGCCTCACGAAGCCTTTATCGAGCAAGTCTTGTAGTTGACCTTTTAGCTCCTTTAGCTCCACCGGTGCCATTCTATACGGAGCCTTCGAAACTGGTTCCGCCCCGGGAATCAAGTCAATGACAAACTCAACTTCCCGGTCCGGTGGCAGTCCCGGTAACTCCGCCGGAAACACATCCGGAAACTCGCACGCTACTCGGATATTTCCCAACTCTGGGTACTCCTTTCGAGCATCCACCATGGTTGCCAAATAGGCCTTACACCCTCCTTTGATCATTTTCTTCGCCCTTACAGACGATATAGTCGCCGCGAAGCGCCTACTTTTGCACGCTTGGTAGACTAACTCTTCTTGATTAGGCTCACGAAAAGTGATCACCTTGCTTTCACAATCTATCACCGCATAGTACTTGGAGAGCCAGTTGGTCCCCAAGATAACATCGAATCCCCACATCTGATCTAGCACTAGCAGATCAATCGGCATAATCCAATCGCCTATTTGCACTGGACACGCCAAACACTCGTTATGAACACTGAATGAATGCTCTGGAGCATTCACCCACCAATAATCCTCGTTGTACACCATCTCTATGCCATGCGTCTTAGCAAATGATGTGCTAATAAACAAATGAGATGCACCTGTATGAAACACTGCTCTAGCTCTAGTGCCTTTAATCACAATTATACCTGCCACGACGTCGTCGGGTGCTGCAGGTTGTTGCTCCTCCACGTGAGCGGCAAAAACTCGGCCGCTAGGCGCTCTCGATCCCTCCGATTGACGCGGTGATGACGCGCGCCCAGCCGACATCGCCGGTGGTAACCCCGCAAGCTGTCTCGGGGTAGACGGTGCTGATGCCGCCATCGGCGCAGACGACGTCCACAACGGGCACTCCCGGATAAGATGTCCTGCTTGGCCACACTTGAAACACTTGCCATCGCGCTGCGGGCAAGTCGACACCTTGTGCTCATCACCACATATGACGCATCGAGGTGGTCTCCAATTCCTCGACGGCTGTCAGGGATACCGAGGGGGTTTCTTAGCATTTGGCCGGCCCCCGGCACCACTCGCCGTTCTCTTCTTGCCTTTGTCCTTGGACTCGGCCATAGCTTCTCGTTCTTCACGTACATGGGCGCTACCGTGCTCCGCCCACAAAGCTCGATCAAAGACCTCCGCAAAGGTCGACAACTTCAGGATCTGCACTTTCTCATAAATCCGGGGTTGGAGTCCTCGCAAGAACCAATCCGCCCGGTCCCGATCATCACGAACAACATCGGGAACGCAATCGATAAGGTGGGAGAACTCTTGCTCGTACTCCCCCACCGATCGATCGCCCTGTCTCAACTTGCGGAACTTGTCCTGTAGCTTCCGCTTCACCGTGTCGGGGAAGTAGTTCGCGAACACCGCTCTCTTGAACTCTTCCCACATCATAGGCGGGAGGTCGGTAGGTCGATCCCGCCTAACTCGCTTCCACCACACCTTCGCCGCTTTCTCAAAACAGTGTGTGGCAAGGTACACTTTGTCCTTCTCCGAGGTATTCAAGTCCTCGAAGAGCGTCTCCATTGAGTCGATCCAAGACTCCACGATCGCCGGCTCCACCAAACCGCCTTCAAAGATAGGTGGATCGAACTTCTTGAACTGTATAAGCGCCGCCAATGTGCGCTCTCGCTCCGCTTCTACCGCCGCGCTATCGGGATTTGAGGTTCCCGATCCGGCCGGTACTACCGTAACTGGCGCAGCCGCCGTTGCCGCCGCTTCCTCGACTGCCCTCGGCACTACGGCAGGGGGTATTGGTGGCTCCGCGCCCACTTAGGCCGCCGCCGACTGTTGACGCTCCATAACATCCTGGAGCCGTTGAATCTGCTCCCCTTGGCGTTGAACAGACTCCGCTTGTTGCCGCACTACTCCAATAAGAGCGGCCATTTGCTCCCTAAGCCCACCGTCGCTACTTGCTCCGGATTGCTCGGGCATCACATTCGTTTCCTCCGGCATCGACCTTGTCTGCGATCGACGTCGAGGTGCCATTGCTTCCTGAAAAGAAGCAACTCGCATTTGTCACTTGACCAATACTACTTGACCATACCCAATTAGGCGAAAGCAACATGCACATTCATCCTTGCCTCAAGCGTCATGTCGTCGGCCGCCCGACACAATACTAGAAGTAGAGAATAAACGAAATTTAAACTTAGCCTCTAATCACATTAGAGACGTCCCAACTTAACCCAATCATATGCTTTCGCTAACTTTGATCCCACGTCACTCACGTTTCCTAGATCCTTAAGGCCTTCCTATCCTAAGGGTCTCTAGGTCCATTCCTATTCTTTCACTCTTGTCTCTGATACCACACTATCTGTCACGCCCTGGGACCGTTACCAATTTGGCCCGACCCGAGCACGTCAAACAGACGCCGAATAGACAGAGTTTTTCCTATCCGCCCAAGGCTTATCACATGTACATTTTCATCAATAGAGAAAAGCACTAGCGGAAACATACACAAACGGCTTACACGAGGGTAAGCAATAGCCATTAGGTGAAAGGAAAAGGGAAAGCCGAAAACATTCACCTTGTACCTATGATTCATTTTTGATCATTATACATTGCATATCTTATTGCATTTCGAATTCCTTACATTTCATTTCATCATTTCTTCTCTATACATCACATTACCTCAAAAAAACACATACCATTCTTTCTTTAACATCATTTACCAATCATTCAAAAGATATCATAGTATATTTACTAACAAAATGAAACCCCAAATTGGTGGTCCTCTGACTCCAGGCCGAATCCTTACCTCGGTCGCTCGCACGGCTTCGCTCCGCCCGGCTCATGTGGAAATAATAGGGTGAAACTTACAGCAAAGTTCCCAGGGGTTCGCCTCAACAATCCACCGACTTTCCCACCTAGGCTAACTCAGGCATAATAGAAGAAATAACTGTATATAGTAACCCAATTCTATACATGATCTAATAATGCCTGAACAATAAAGATAGAAATATGCACAACATTAAAATAAATGGCAAATATCAAATTCTTTGTTTTTTCACGTTACTTTCTTTGTTCTTTACTTTTTCTTATCTTTAATTCCTTTAATCTCAAGCGAACACGGGTTTCGGCCAACATTAAACTTGCTTCACATTAAGTCATCATTCGCAGGAACTCACCGCTACGACGCGTCCTTTACGGTTACTCCAAACCCGTGATGCATAACTATCCGGACGGCATCGCCGCGAAGGGGACGCCCCGCCTCGGAGCAACGGAATCATAGCAATATGATTATCATATCCTTAAACTCAAAAGGTTTATGAAGTTCAATCTTGACTTTACACTAGCTGCTAGTGTCTTCTCACTTTGTTGCCACTGCTAGCAATCATTTTCTTTAGTCAATTCATTAACTCTTGCAACTCTAGCAATTATTCTTCCATTCTCTTACTCTTTGCTACCTCCTAGCACTTCATTGTTCTTACTCCCACATTACTAACTTTAACATGTCATTTTCATTACTCTTACCATTACATTGTTCTTTACCTCACACCTATCTCTATGTCATTCATTTAACTTCAATCGAATTCCACTCCATCTATGTAATAGTATCACCTGTCTTTTGCTCACTTTAGTTCCTGCACTTTTCTATCATGCATCACACATAGTTGTCGACGTTTATAAAGTTCTCAACACATAACCAATTTGGCACGATTACTCACAATCATGCAATCATCACATTCTATCATTACTTTAACCCATAAATAACATGTCACAATAATAGATACATATCGCTCAATCGAATGACACATTAGGATAAAAGGGAAGTTAATATTGAGACAGCACTAACCACCTCGTAGGTCATTTAGGATGCTCGATAATTGTCCTGGATTTTAGCTTCTCGTTCTTTACCTGCGCAAAACGAAACGCCTAATGAGTCATTGCTCATATCTTTTCATCGGTTTTCGTAAACGTTAATTCGAACGCACCAACGCTTGGAAATACGCTCCAATTAGTTATTTTTGAGGTTAATTGCACTTAGAAACCCCATGAGCAAAGCCCAATTTGGGTGCCCCATAGCTCCAATAGCACATGCAAACCTAAGGTTTGATCTCATTGGAAGAAAATCGCTTCGTTATACCTAGAAAGTCCATTAGCCATCTTAAACAAAGCAAAATTCTCCTACTTAGGGTTTACCCTGATAGGATTTTTGTGTAATATTGTCTTCACCTCTAACTTTTTTCAGCTCAAGGTTTCTATATTGTTCTTGAGTCTCAAATAGTAATCAAGAAGGATGAGAGGCTTCAATATTATCTTTTCTCAGAGATTGCTTGTTCCATATATTAAATCCTCATTTTAGAGCTTATTATCTCAAACTCTCTTAGATATGTTTTTATTCTCTTTTTGTTATGTTGATTATGTGTGCTTAATTTAGCTGTTTTATCTCTGTTTTTTTTTTGGTGGGTAACTTTTTTTTTTTTTTCTCCTTTCTTTCTCGCTTAATTCTATTGTGTATGAGGTTGTATTTAGGTGAGTTTCTTTCACCTTCTCTCTTCTTTCTTTTCCTCTTTCTTTCATCTCTCTTTTCTTTTCCTGTTCCTTGTCCTTGTCTCTCGTCTTCCTTTCTTTGTTCTCTCTAGAGAGGAGTAAAAGGATGTATATTTTATATGATTGGGTATAAAATGAGAGAAAATCGTCATTAGGCCCCATAAGCATAGCATAATTGGTGCCAAAAATGCAAATAAAGCCCCTCACTTTCACGCTTAATACACCTGCCGCAGACTGGCATTTCGGCGCAGGCGGCGACCGTCTCTCCTTGCAGGGACGCGGTTCCCGTAAGCCTCTCCCGCGCAGACCAGACTGTTGCGCCGAGGCAATCCGGTCTCTCTTGGGGCACCGGTGCTCTTCGGTGGACCGTCTATCAGCAGGGACCGGTTAACCGAGAAGCTAATTCCTCAGGAAACTTAGCCGATTTTTGCTGTCCACTTCTAACGTGTTCGAGGACCGGTCTCTCCCATTAGGGATGCCGCGCGAGGAGCGAAAACCTGGCAGAATGCAGATGTGGAGCACTTTATGCTCTCGAGAAACCTCCCCGTAACTCACTTTTAATGCGGGTTTAACACCTTCGGATTTCCGAAGTGTACCGTCCTCGCAACTTGGTCAATTTGACTAAAGTTCGATATTATTTCGCGAAATTTTCGGAATATACACTAAGTATCTGCCCATGGACTAAAGTATCTGTCCAATAGACGGCCCATCGAGAGGCACCTTAAGGCCCGTTAGGGATTGCAAGTTGGTGAGTTGTAGTTAACCAAGTGGTTAGTGGATTGATAGAGTTATTGTTGAACCAAACGGTTAACCAACGTCTGTCACGTCCTAGAGGCAGTTTTTCTCTTAGGCCCTGCAGGGAAATTGAGTTGGAAGGTTGCAATTACACAAAGAGTTAACAACCAGTAAATTGGGTAAATTTAGTGAAAGCCATGCCATGCATACTTTTACAGTTTATCATAAAATACTACTTCTTCAGCTACTTGTCACAAAGGCATTGTAGTAGTTATAGAGAGAGTTGGTTACATCTGCTTTACTTTTCTTGGCCTACATATCCTGAGTAGACTAGTGGGTGATCGCGAGGTCCGCAGCCGAACCCACTGGAATTTCTTGTAGTTCTCACACAACTAAACTATACCAGGTTCCAGGTGCGAGCAATTGTGGCCGAGGATCGAGGCAAGAGCCAGCAGCCTAGCTAGTGGACACCCGAGTACTAGTGGTATACCATTTTGGGTTCGTGTATCATCTATTTTGATGTACAGAGACATGTAAATGAATGTATATAAAGCATGTAATAACTAAATGTTTCAATTATGTAAAGTTTTAAATTACAGTGGATTTCATGTTTAGTTAGACTTACTATCACTTGTGTTGTTGCTTGTCTTCGTGCAAGCCATGTATATTGAAATGTATCCTGGGAATTGTTTATTTCTTTATACATGTATCCGTTGTTGTTGAGCCTTGGGCGAACAGAGGAGGTGCTGTTCGTTCGGCGTCTGTGTACGGGCCCGGATCGACCAAATTGGCGATAGCGGGACGTGACATCCGCAAAGGTCGTAAGCTTGAGAATTTGCACCTTCTCGTAGATTCTCGGCTGGAGTCCTCGCAAGAACCAATCAGCCCGGTCCCGGTCATATCGAACAATATCCGGGACACAATCGATAATGTGGGAGAACTCCTGCTCGTAGTCTGCTACCGAGCGATCTCCTTGTCTTAGTTTGCGGAATTTTTCTTGTAGCTTCCGCTTTCTCATGTCGGGGAAGTAGTTCGCGAACACCGCTCTCTTGAACTCCTCCCAAAGCATAGGCGGAAGATCGGATGGTCGATCCCGCTTGACTCACTTTCACCACACCTTCGTCGCCTTCTCAAAGCAATGGGTGGCGAGATACACCTTGTCCTTCTCCGAGGTATTCAAGTCCTCGAAGAGCGTTTCCATCGAGTCGATCCACGACTCCACTACTGCTGGCTCCACCATGCCACCTTCAAAGGCAGGTGGATCAAACTTCTTAAACTGAATGAGAGCCGCCAAAGCGCACTCCCGCTCCGCCTCTACCGCCGCACTATCGGGATTTGAGGTTCCCGATCCGGCCGGCACCATCATGACGGGCACAGCTGCCGCTGCCGCCGCTCCCTCGACTACACTCGGCACCACCACAGGGGGCGCGATATGCTCGGCACCCACCTGGACCGCCGCCGCTTGTTGACGCTCCAAAGCCTCCTGGAGCCATTGAATCTGCTCCCCTTGGCGTTGAACAGACTCCGCTTGTTGCCGCACTACGCCAATAAGGACGGCCATTTGCTCCCGAAGCTCACCGTCGCCAGTTGCTCCGAATTACTCGGGCGCCGCATTCGGCTCCTCGGTCATCGACCTTGTTCGAGGTCCACCACGAGCCATTGCTTCCTGAAATGAAGCAACTCGCATTAGCTACATGATCAACATTACCCAATCCGGCGAAAGCTACTTATGTATCCATCCTCACTCCAAAGCATCATGTCGTCGGCCGCCCGACACAACACAAGGAGTAGAGAACAAACATCAATTCAACCTAGTCCCTAATCACATTAGAGACATCCCAACTTAACCCAATCACATGCTTTCGCTAACTTTGATCCTACGTCGCTCACGTTTCCTAGATCCTTAAGGTCTTCCAATCCTAAGGGTTTCTAGGTCCATTCCTATTCTTTCACTTTAGGCTCTAATACCACCATATCTATCACGCCCCGGGACCGATCCCTTTGGCCGGTCCGGGCACGTCAAACAGACGCCAAACGGACAGAGCCTTCCCTCTCCACCCAAGGCTCAACACATGTACAATTCAAGCAAAGAGAATGCACAAGCAGAAACATACATAACGGCTTACACGAGGGTAAGCAATAGCTAGAGTGAAAGAATACTAAACTATACAACATACAAGTAGAATGATTAACTTTTAACCATTTACAAGCATTCAACCTTTACATTCATGATTCTTTTACCACATACATGCTTTTCATCATTTCTTTTTACATCACATTTCCTCAAAATAGAATACTTACACTCATTTCTTCAACATCTTTAATCATCAAATACAAAAGATGATATATGGGTATGCAACTACAAAATATGAAACTCAATTTGGCGGTCACTGTCTACGGCGCGATACTTTTACCGCGGTTGCTCACCGGCTCGCTCAGTCCCGGCTCTGTGGAAATAGTGGGGTGAGAACTACAACGAAGTTCCTAGTGGGTTCTACCCGAATCTCACCAACTTTCCCATAGGTCTAACTCAGGCATAATAGAAGAAATAAGCAGATAGATAGTAACCAAGTTATACAAATGCAGCTAATATGCCTGAACAAAATAATCAATGATTATGTTGAATTGAATTATTCATGATGAATGCAAGTTCTCAATCTCGAAGTTCAATCTCATGGCTAACCCGTGGGTTTCGCCCTCAAGCAACTCACCAACTCGTAATCCCGATTTGTCGAGTGAGACTACTATAACTCGACAGGGACCGTCCTCTGGGGAGACTACTACACCCAGCGATGACTACTCCTGTCACGTCCCGCTATTGCCAATTTGGTCGATCCGGGCCCGTACACAGACGCCGAACGGACAGCACCTCCCCTGTCCGCCCAAGGCTCAACAATTATAGCTACATGTATAAAGAAAGAAATAATCCCAGGAGAATATTTCAATATACATGGCTTGCACGAGGGCAAGCAACAAGCACAAGTGAAAGTAAACTAACTAAACCATTCATACATTGTATCTTAATTACTTTAAATCAAATACAAAGCTTACATAATTATTACATTCATTCTTCCAATATATACATTGCCATTTCTCAAATGAATAATTTACATTTGCTTTCATTGACTATAAATAGATGAAATAAATAAGGTACAACTATACTCAATGGATGTCCACTATCTATGGAACGCTGTCCATACCACGATCCTCGATCACCTCGCACGAGCTAGAACCTGCATGGTTAGTGGTATGAGAACTACTAAAAGTTCCCAGTGGGTTCGGCCGCCGACCTCGCCGACTCACCCACTAGGTCTATTCAGGCATATGTAGGCAAAAGAAGTAAACAGATAGTAACCCACTATAACATGTAACTACTACAATGCCTGTACAAAGCTGAAAGAAGCAATACATGAAACTATAAATATGCATGCATACTTTTACTAAATTTACCCAATCAATTGGTTAACCCTCTGGTTAACAATAACTCACTGACACTATCCCAATTATCGGGGAGACGCAACCTGCACCCGACGGGACTGTCAACTGGGGGAGACGCACCTCCTGGTCCAGTAAAGATGACTACTCCGGAGCTCATCGTTCAAGGAGGAGCGACCTACCTTGAACAAAACGAATGTGAGTATGATCTGATCCTCCTTTAGAGGATTCAACAATAGACAATGTCACACTTTAACTCTAACT
Organism: Ananas comosus; assembly: GCF_001540865.1. Lineage (NCBI taxonomy): Eukaryota > Viridiplantae > Streptophyta > Magnoliopsida > Poales > Bromeliaceae > Ananas > Ananas comosus. The sequence continues at coordinate 14,348 of NW_017890951.1, forward strand.
AGCTCTTTATGCTAGTTTCACAATTCCATTTCTTGATGCTAACCAAATCTCTAATTAGAATGTCACCAAGTTTACTATTGTTATAGTCAATGCATTCATAGGGTTCTATATTCACATTCTATTGTTCATATATTCTCATGATTGATAAGCATTTGCATAATCAAATATCATTTACATAATATCAATACCCTATAATGCATGATTACAATGTAAATATGCTCAATGAATTATCATAGACATAAAAGGTGATTCAAAGATTTCGGATAGCACCACCCACCTGTAGGGATGCCGAAATACTAAAGCCAATATCCCGGAGCTCACAAGTATCACGTCCTCACGACTCGATGTACCCGTAGTTAGAACGAAGCGTTTCTCAATTAGCGCGTCGTAGGTTCGTCGAAATACCAATTTAAGCTTCTGAGCACGTTACACCTTCCTTCAAGAAGGAATAAAAGAGATTAAACCTAAGTCATATTCACATCTTTACAAATTTTGCATTTGACTCCAATTCGTATGCATAATGTCATATATACATACCTATAGTTTTCTGTTAGGTTCCCTATGGCAGTTTAGGGTTTTGGAAACTAGACTAACTCATAACTAACCTCCATTAGGGTAGTAAACATCATCCCTAAGCATTATAAGGTCATATTCCCAGCCACAATTCCATTTTAACCTAAGCCACAGCTTATAAGTCAACTATACAACCTATAGTTCACTATAGGTTCATATATAGCTTTTATAGGTTTATCCACAACCGCCTCAACCTTTAGAAGCTAATTGATCCATCATTTAACTTCTCTATACAGCAACCATATTATTCTCAAGTAGATATTAATGTTATTCCATCTCAAATTTTATCCCTAACAACTACTCATAAAATATATATATATATATATATGTATATACATACTTGCATATATATATATAGCATAGTGCTAATTTCTATAGGGTTCATGGCAATTGGGGTCTTAGCGCTTAAGAAACTCTTGTTCAACCCTTTTACATAACAGGGAACATTCTACAAACCTGGGTTTAGGATTAATCCATCTCAAATTCTTATTCCCAACAACCATTCATAAGTATAAATACATATACATGCTTTCCCTAGCATAGTTTCTACGTTGCTAGGTTTATATAGCATCATCCACAAGCTTTAAACCCTAAACTTTATGGTTCAAACTTCCTTAGAACGAGAACATACTCAAATCAGAGTTATCTAACCATTCGATTTCAGCCTTTTTACCCTAACATTTCATTAACATATACATACATTCTATCAACAAGGTTCCATAAGCCTCTTTAAGCCTCTACAAGCTTAATTCACCTAAAAATCTCTCTCAAGGAGCAAATAAACTAAACCCCAGCTGAGAAGTAAACTAATTACCTTAAGTTCGAAGCTTCCAAGGCTGGGTTTCCCACTTCGGTAGCTCCAATAAGACCAAAACACCAAAGCTCATGCCATTTCTCCAACAATTCCTTCACTAGTTTTCTTCTTGGGTTGAGAGAGAAAGAGAGGGAGAATTAGATGAGATGAAAGGCTGTGGAGTGTTGTTCAAGTACCTGGGCAAGTGCTAGACATCTGGGTTAAAGAGATAAGAGCAGAAAATTGCAGCTTAAACCCTTAAAAGACCGAAACTGCATTGCAGTCTAGTAGTTCGCAGTTCAGTCCCTGCAGGTTCGCAAATCAGTCCCTGCAGGTTTACGAATCAGTCCCTGCACTAAACAACAGCTGGCAGCAGCAGTTTTCAGCCCATTTTGCGCGTCTAGTTCGCTTCGAATACTTCTAATCACTTCCTAATTATGCTCATAAACCTCCACAAGTTACCAATTAAGCTTGGGAATAAACCAATTTTTTTTTTTTGCATTATCTTGATCAATTTGATCAAGATTAGCAATGTAATCAAAATTCGATGTATTACATTTAGGGTAAATAAACATAGACCCTACCAAAGTAACAGCCTAAGTTAATCTCAAGTTTCATTTCCCATCAATATTTACATTTAATTTCCAATTTATACATATAGGCTGCTAGCTTAGTATAAGTTCTAGTATTAGATAGCATCTACAAGTTTTAGCCTCTAATAGATGCAAATTCCTGTCATAATCATGTTCCAATTCTTCCTTAGGTTAATTACAATAAACTCTAATCAGGAATTAAGATTAATCTACTCTAGGTTTCCTCATGGTAACTACTAACTTTAGCAATTAAGAATCCATAGCTTAATCCTTATTAGGGAAAATAACATAACCCTAATCAAGAAAATATAACAACCTGTTACTATACAATTTCACAAAAGCATATAGAGTAACTCGACTCTTACTAGCCCAAGAACTTCAAAATGAATTAACTTAGAGGCTTTACATCCATTCCTATTCAAAATTAATTAATTTAGAGGCTTTACATCCATTCCTAATAAAGGACTCTATAACCTGCAGGTTAGTTTTCCTAATTCCTAGTTGCCAAAGCTAATACATGATACCTATAGCTCCTTTATACTCTCTACTATCACAGGTTGCTTAAAAATGTATATAGTAAGCCAATCTCAACACTTCAAGAACCTCACAACCCATTAACTTAGGAAATTATATCAATCCCCAACCAAGAAATTACAAGATAACCCACCTTGACTCATGGCCACTCGAGCTCCTCACGGGCTGGAGCTTCAATTTCTTCAAATCTACTAATTTCCACTCAATTTTCCCTATTAATTCTTCTTCTCTTCTCTCTTTTTCCTTTTTTCTTCCTTTCCCTTTCTCTCTCATGCGTACAGGTTGAAGACGAAGAAGATAAGAATGGAGCCTGGCAGCTTAGTGGAAATCCACTAAGCAATGTAACAATTGCCCGTAGGTCCATAAGTCATCAACATTCACACTTCAGTTTAGTTCAGATCTGATACTTTTCGTTGGAGCACTTCTGAATGTCCGTTTTCGCTCAAATTCGACAGCCAGGCTCGGTTTAAATTAACAAAACGGAAAATATCTTAACTTTTCAGTTTCGACCATTTTTGGTCACCGAAAGCTCTACCGAACTGTAATCTTTAGTAGATAGCAGTCGGATTTTATTTTTCACCTTCCGGGTGTCAAAATGACATGAAACTTTAAGTCTAGCCTCATAAAAATAATTCTGACATATTCTCTAATTTTCATAATTTTTTGACACTGTGCATTTTCTGCTAAAATCTCAGTCCCGTTTCTCACAGAAAATTCTGAATATTCTGTTTTCGTTCCGATTTCAGCACAAGTCGTTTCTGACTTATATTTTACTTCTCTAAATTCAATAAAAATAGTATTTTACACTATTTTTATTTATATTTATTTTTATATTAAAAATTCGGTATATTACAACTCCGAAGCTCATCACCCGAGGGGGAGCTACCACCCTCAAGCCAAGACGTAAGGCGAGTATGATCCAATCCTTAACTATAAGGATATAAGTTCAATCCATTCCTTAACTATAAGGAAGCAATTCATTCATGATCCTTAACTCTAAGGTTGTATGTCATAATGTCAACTCTCACATATACTTGCATTCTTTGTTTTCGATCATGCCATTACACTAACTCTAGTGTTCTTTTTGCCACATTCGGTGCTAACTCTAGCATGTATTGTTCTTTGTTCTCAACTCTAGCATTCAATATTTGTTAATGCCACTCTTGTTCTTTAAATGCCACACACTAACTCTAGTGTTCATCTTTGCTCTAGCATTCAAGTTCATTGTTCATGCCACACACACTAACTCTAGTGTTCATCATTGCATTTACTAATGCCACTTGATCTACATGTCATAGTGTCACATTGTTCTTTACCTCAACTAGGTTTTGTTATCACCAATCATGCATACGTAGGGTACATAGGTTCTCAACCATCTCATAGTGCACTTGTACTCACAACATACAACATTCACATAAATATCATCTCAATTACCCTGCAATGCATGCAACAATTACTTGCTCATATGCTCAATAAGTGACATATTAGACATAAGAAAAATTTCAAAGAGTTTGGAAAGCACCACCCACCTCGTACGCTTGCTAAGGTGCTCGGGTCCGAATTTCACGATTTTTAGCTGCCTATTTCCTTGCCTACGGCAAAACGAAGCCAAATTAGGCTTTTTCGCTCATAACTTCGCATAGACTTTTCATAACGTCAAACCGAGCGCACCAACGCGTCGGAAACACCCCCAATTAGGTTTCTATAAGGTCAATTTGCTTTTAGAACCATCCAATACAAAAGCCCTAATTTGGGTGCCCTAGCTTCCACATATATACAAACCCTTGTTTTGATCTCTCCCACAAGCAAAAATAAGCTTGCTATCCTCTAAAAATACCAACAAAACCATTCTTAGGTCATTCTAAACCCTACTTAGGGTTCTACCATTAAAGAGGGCAAAGCTTACCTCAAAGCTTGCTTTCTACAAGTGCTAATGGGGAAGATGAAGGAGTTGCTCCACTCCTTAACCTTCTTCTCCACCTTCTTCTCCTTCTTCTTCTCCTTCTTCTTCTCCTTCTAGAGAGAGAGAGAGATATATGAGAGGGTGTGTGAGGGAGAAAATCAGAGAAAAGAGCTCTCATATCCCCATACATAACCCCACCATGGCATATTTGCATATAGGCCCCTCAACATGTTGCCTCTCACACTGCCCAGACTGGGCACTTTTCGGGCATGGGGACCGGTCTCTCTAGCAGGGACCGGTCCCCGAGAGCACTCTTTGCAGTTTACGCAGCCGGGGTCCAGTCTCACCCTGAGGGACCGGTCTCACGGGGACCGGTTTCTCCCCGTAGGGACCGGTCCCCGAGAGCAAAACACTCACAACTTAGCCGATTTTTCCCTCTTCTCGTTGGCTGCACGTACGAGAACCTGTCTCTCCTTCAAGGACCGGTCCCCAAGAGCACAAAATCTGCAATGGTGCAGATTTGCTCCAGGTTGCTCTCCGAGAGCTTCCACAATGCACTTCTGCTCCTTTTTACGCCTTCGGCCTTTCCGAAGCGTACCAACCTCGCACTTTGGTCATTTTGACTAAAGTTCGATATTTTTTTACCGAGATTTCGGTATATTACACGGCGCAAGCCGGACTACCCACGGGTAGGTCCTATGTGACTGGGAACAAGTGGAATCAAATTGTAAATTGAACAATTAGACAAGTTAGTAAACAATGCCATTTTACTACTTATTACTACTTACATTATTAGCATCATGTTGGTTATACTCATGCGTATTCATGTTAGAATAGCATTCTTACTTATGCAAATTCATGCTAAGTAGTGATATCATGGTTTAGTAAGTATTCATGTGTATTTACTTATCGTTCATTTAGTTTATATACTCACGCTTACCCTTTTTAGCTTATGGGCCTAGTGGCGCATTTCACTGAAGTCAGTAATTGCCCACTGGGAACTATTATTTAATAGTTCTCACGCCCCCTATTTTATGATTTTCTTTCAGAGCCTTCAGCACCTATAAGGTACCGGACTTCTAAAACTATGAAGTTACGGTGTACATTCGATTGGAGAGCCGTTTGAATGGTTCTGGTGAAGTTCGGTGAGGTTCGGGAGCAATCGAGCGTTTCGGTGCACATAGGCGCAGAAACGGGACCCGAAAGGCTATGTTGGACTGTGAGCTAAATCCGGCATTAGCGAGGATGGAAAGATGATGAAAACATGTTTGAAAACATGTTTGGAGAGTCTCGGTTCGATTTGAGACGAATCGGAGGTCAAACAAGCGAAAACGGACGAAGCTAAAAATTGGCTAAGTCTGGGCTGGAGGTCTCTCTGGGACCGGTCCCAGGCAGACAGACCGGTCTCTGAGAGACCGGTCCCTCATGTAGCGACCGGTCCCCGAACCCCGAAAATGCCCAGTTCGGGCTGTTGCAAGAGAGGCTTTGTTGAGGGGTTTTCCTGCAAATGTTACATGGGTTAAGTGTATAGAGAGGAGTAGAACCTCTCTCTCTCTCTTTCCCTCACCGTTTCAACCCCAACGCCACCCCTCTCTCTCTCTAAATGAAAAAGAAAGAAGAAAAGAAGAAGAGGAAGGAGAAGTGGAGAAGAAGAAGAAGAAGGAGAAGAAGATCAAGAAGGAGATCTTCATCCTCTCCTTCGTCTTCCTCGTGCTTGGAGCGAACCTAGAGAGGTAAGCTTTGTTACCCTCTCATGGTAGATCTCTAGAAATAGGTCTAATTGCTCTAGAAGTGGATTTAGTAGGCTCCTTTGATGCTAGATAGAAGTTTATTGCATGAATCGGAGATCGATTCGGGGTATTTTGCAATAGTAGCATCTAGGGCATCAAAAATGGGATTTTTGTAAATAGATGGGTTTGATCTCATTTAACCCTCTGTAAACCTAATTATTAGGTAACAAAACACGTTGGCGAAGACGGTTCGGCAATCCGACGAGCCGTTACAAAGATATTGAAGAAACGGATGCTTGGAGCTTCGTTTCCGCCTGGAGGGCCGAGGCGACGTCCATAAATCATGAAATTGGGTCCCGAGCATCGTAACGGCGAGGCGAAGATCGTTAGCACTTGAAACGGCGAAGCGACGCGCTCTTGGAGAGCAACTGTGAGATCGGGCCCAAACGGGTGCCGAGTGCCGCGGGAGGCGATTGCAAGTGTCGACGAGCAATCGGAACGCGTGTTAAGGTGGGTTGTGTTTACCGAAGCGACTAGGTCGCCCTTTATGTCTAAGCGAGTTAAGAATCCATGTTGATGCATATGAATGTAAATGAGGCATATAGATGATGCATATAAATGTAAATAATGCATGTTAATAATATGATGCAAATGCTAAGTAGATCCATGTAAAATGATACGATATAGAATACATGCTAGTGATAATGCAAGCGATATGTATGTGTGCATTGGAATGTATGCTAGGTGCATGTAACATCATGTGAGCATGTTAGATAAGATGCATGTGCATATGGACTCGATATGACAAATAGGAT
>NW_017890951.1:22758-29046 GCF_001540865.1 Ananas comosus
AAGGTAAAGTTAGTTGCATGTTTATGATATACATATCTATCTGTTTATTGGACTAACTTGTATTTGCCTCCCTTGGACCTGTTGGTCGAGCTCCTCCCTTGGGTGGCCGTACCCACTGGGAACCATGGAGTTGGTTCTCACCCCACGTTGTTTTGGGGTTTTACAGGTTCGCACGTGAGCGGCGCGGCGGCGCGAGGCAAGGGCGTAGCTCCATAGATAGCGCCCTACCCCCAGAGACCAGAGCTAGCAGTACCCCGTCGACGTAGCTTAGGGGTATAGAAAATGAAAGCAAGCAAATGTATTTTTACCTTGTAATATCTATGATGTAATAACTTAATTGCATTTGGAGGTTGAATGTAATGTAAAATGAATCTAATGTGAATGCTTGTAATATCATAGGATGTGTTTATGTTGATTGATACCTTCCTGATGCAATTCTGTTTGCTGAGTACTGTTCCTGGTTGGAACCTTTGTATTGTACTTGTTGCGACGCCTAGGACGTACAGGGGAAACTCTGTCCATTCGGCGGTCTGTCGGCGTGCCCGAACTGGGCCAAATTGGGAGCGGTCTCGGGGCGTGACAGCACCGGTGGAGGCACGGGATCGCGACAAAGGGGTCGCGTAGCTAGATTGCAGGGACTTACATTTTGCTTAGGTGGTTTTTTTTCTTTTGTTGTTGTTGAGAGAGAGAGAGGTTTTGTATCCATGTATAGAGACCACCTATGTTTTACTCTTAGCACTATTACTTGGGATTTGTTATTGTTTCTTTTCCCCTTTGTGGTTTACTCTTAGTGGATGTTAGTTCTTTTACTTATTTCCTATCATAGAATCTAGATGCTGTATGCTCTGATAGTGCCCGAACTAGATCAAAATTTCATGTTTCGATGAAGAAGAAAGATAAATTAGCTCTCACGGGTTGACTCAATGCACACCGATAATAAGTTCTGAATCAATTCTTGTCCACCTGTATCAAATTGATGATGCGCCCCAAGGAGAGATCCTTCTTCTCTCCAAGTGACGATGTCTATACCTCAAATTCAAACTACTTAATCATTGATGAGATAATTAAGTGAGACACAAAGAAACTCAAACAAAGTGACTACTTTAGCCGCACAAAAAAGATCCCAACAAAAGCAACCTGAAATTCAGCTATATAAGCATAAATTTCATCATTTGTATACGCAAAAAGAAAAATATGCTTAATGAGATCAAATAATTTTTCCAAACTCAAAACAAAAAAAAAAATCCTAAACGCCCTGGAGTCGCCCAAATTGGCGACGTAGAGCGTGTCGTCGGCGATAGCCCCGACGACGCAACACGACCCGACCAACGCGATCTGCAGCCGCGACAGCCACGACCGCTTCACCAGGTGCAGGAACTCCTTCTCCGTCGCATCGAATGCCTTCTTGATCACGTACGCAGACAATCCCCTCTACTCCGACGCGAGCCCTAATTTTACGACGTAGAGCAAACACCAAAATTGTTAGACAAGCAATCTAGGGGAGGGCGAGGGCGAGAGAGTTCGGGGTTGATTACGGTCGAGGTAGGGGAAGAGACGGCTGCTGATGAAGCGGGAGGCCTCGAGGCTGCCATGGCTGTCGAAGAAGAGTCTGCGAGCTGAAGAGAAAAGAGGAAGAAGAGAGAAAAAATAAAAAATAATAAAATATAAAAATAAAAAATAATTTTTTCCTACAGAAAACATCAAAAATTATATAAGAAGGAATAAAATAAGAAAATTGCACTATTAAAATAAAGTTACACTGTTGTAAAAAATTGCACTGTTACAATGAAGTTACAATGTTTTAAAAAAATTTTACACTATTTTAAGTGAAAGTTGCACTCTTTGATACAGAAATTATACTCTTTAGGATAAGAGTTATACTCTTTAGGCCAAATATGCACTCTTTGGGTGAATTTTACACTACTTCCTGTTCTCTTCTTCTTCCTCCTTCTCCTTCCTCTTATCCTCATTTGCATCCTCCTCGGCCACTAGTCGGCTCCTCGACCATGCCGTCGCGTGATTCAAAGGTTGTCCTTCATCTTGGAGAAGCCTTAGTGGGTGACGGCGACAATGGCGGCCATGAGGAAGAAGTGGTTCCAGAGGAGCGCGGAGCCCTTGGGGACGTGGGAGATGGTTGTGGCGGCGAACTGGTCGGCGACGGGGCCAGATGCGGCGGAGAGGTTGAGGAGGAGCGCAGCGTTCTGGCGGGCTCGGGGATGAGCGCCCTGCGCGGGAGCCGCACCCTCCTCCCTCCCACCGTGATCCTGCGTAGCCCCACGTAGTGGTACGCGGGGAAGGGAGAGAGGTTAGGGAGGAACGGAAAAAAGTTGAGGCTTTCATCACCGTCGCCGCCGTCAAGGATGAGGGATCCACTGACGGCGGCGTCGTCATCGAAGCGGCGGGAGTGGAAGCAGTAGGAGAAGCGGTCGAGCCGTAGCTGCGTTGGGAAGGATAGGGCGCCGCAGCAGAAGGCGGTGAAGCCGGTGGGGGGTGGAGAGGAGGCAGTAGGAGCATCCGATGATGAATCCGGGGACGGATCGTGTAATATACCAAAAATTCGGAAAATAAATATCGAACTTTAGTCAAATTGACCAAAGTGTGAGGATGGTACACTTCGGAAAGTTCGAAGGTGTTAACATGATCAAAAGTTCATTATGGGAGGTCTTCGAGAGCTTAAAAGTCAAAAATCTGCATTTTGCAGATTTTTAGCTCTCGGGGACCGGTCTTTGAAGGAGAGACCAGTCCCCGAATGCGTGAGAAATGAGAAAGCTGAAAAATCTGCTAAGTCCCAGAAAACCAGCTCTCGGGAACCGGTCCCTGCGGGGAGAGACCGGTCCCTCGGGAGAGACCGGTTGCATCACGGGAAGCCTTGGCTGCCCGCGAGGAGAGCTCTCTGGGACCGGTCCCACGTCGAGGAGACCGGTCCCCGAGCACGAAAAATGCCCAGTCTGGGCTGTTCAATGAGATCAAAGTTGAGGGACCCAAATGCAATTATACATCATATGGGGTTATGTAAATGGGCAAATGAGATGTTTCTCTCATTTCTCACCCTCTCACACCCTCTGATATCTCTCTCTTTCTCTCTCTAGAAGACAAAAAAGAGAAGAAAGAAAAGAAAGAAGAAAGGAAAGAAAGAGAAGAGAAGAAGAAGGAGAAGGAGTAGAAGGTGAAGAAGAAGCTAAGAAGTAGAGCTACTTCCTCTTCTTCCTCTTTGGAGTAACATAGGAGCAAGCTTAGAGGTAAGCTTGAACCCTATTCATGGTAGAACCCAAACTAGGGATTTGATTAACCTAGGAATGGTTTTAATGGAGTCTCTAGAGTGGATTGAAGCTTCTTTTGCTTCCGAAGGAGATCAAACTCTAGGTTTGATATATGCTATGAAGCTAGGGCACCCAAATTTGGGGCTTTTGCTCGGGAGGGTTTCAAAGTGAAATTAACCCTCTAGAAACCTAATTGGGGACCAAACGAACACGTTGGTGCGCTCGGTTTAACGTTATGAAAAGACTATGCGAAGTTATGAGCAAAATGGCCTAATATGGCTTCGTTTTGCCGCAGGTAGCGAACTATGCAGCTAAAAATTTTGAGAAATTCACCGTAGCACCTAAGTAAGCCTACAAGGTGGGTGGTGCTATCCAAACTTGTTGGAATTTCCTCTATGCCTAATATGTCATTCAACTGAGCATATATTTATATTGTTGCATGCATTATAGGGTAGATGTGATGTTATATATGTGAATGTTGCATGATGTGATACACGTGCTATTCGAAATGTTTGAGAACCTATTCAACCCTATATGTATGCATGAGATATAATGTGAGCGCCCAATGAGATGAAAGAACAAAGTGACACAATAAAACATAGATCAAGTGGCATCCGACAATGTAAAGTAATGTGACACTAGAGTTAGTGTGTCGCATCAAGGAGAAATGTGACGCAAAGAACAATGATAATGATTAGAGACAAGTAAAGAAAATGAAAGTGGCATAAAGAACGAGTAAAGTTAAAGAACAATGATTGCTAGAGTTAGCAAAATAAAGTGATGTAAAGAACACTAGAGTTAGTGTAAAGACAATGATTGTACTATATATCCTTAGAGTTAAGGATCGATCATACTTGTTATGAGTTCCGTGCTCGAGGGCAGTAGCTCCCCCTCGAGCGATGCGCTCCGGAGTTTTGCATCACGGGTTGGAGTCAACCCAAGGACGGTCTTAGCGGGAGGCAGCTGAGGGCCCGCGATGATGGACTTAATGTGGGCAAGTTAATATGGCAAAACCCCTGGGTTAGCCGTGTGATTAAAGAACAAAGAACAAAGATTAAAAAATAAAGAGTAACGAACAAAGAACTTGCATACTTGCATGATTTACGTTGAGCATATTTCTTGCTTTGTTGTTCAGGCATATTAGCATCATGATTATAGTTTGGTTACTATTCTGCTTATCCTTTCTATTATGCCTGAGTTAGTCCTAGTGGGAAAGTCGGTGAGATTGGGGCCGAACCCACTGGGAACTTCGTTGTAGTTCTCACCCCACTATTTCCATAGAGCCGAGACCGAGCGAGCCGGCGAGCGACCGCGGTAAAGGTATCGCGCCATAGACAGTGACTACCCGAGTCGGGTTTGCATTTTGTTAGTAGCCTACCATGTATCTTCTTTTGTATTTGAAGATGTTTATGTATAAAGCAAATGAGAGAAAAGAATGTAAAGCTTCATTTTGAGTAAATGTGATGTAAAAAGAAATGATGAAAAGACTATGTAAGAAATTGTGAATGAAAATGTTGGTGGCAATGTATGTGATCCAAAATGAATCATAGTACTTGTGTAGTTGTTCAGTTTCCTATCTTTCACTCATGGCTATTGCTTACCCTGCTGTAAGCCATTTTTGTATGTTTTCGCTAGTGCTTTTCTCTACTTGAAAATGTACAGGTGATGAGCCTTGGGCGGATAGGGGAAACTCTGTCCGTTCGGCGTCTGTTTGACGTGCTCGGGCCGGCCCAAATTGGTATCGGTCCCGGGGCGTGATAGATATAGTGGTATCAGAGCCTAAAGTGAAAGAATAGGAATGGACCTAGAGACCCTTAGGATTGGAAGACCTTAAGGATCTAGGAAACGTGAGTGACGTGGAATCAAGGTTAGCGAAAGCATGTGATTGGGTCGAGTTGGGATGTCTCTAATGTGATTAGAGGCTAAGTTTAAATTAACGTACGTTCTCTATTCCTCGTGTTGTGTCGGGCGGCCGACGACATAATGCTTGGGGCGAGAATGAACGCGTATGTTTGCTTTCGCCAGATTGGGTATTGATAAGTAATGTTGGTCGTGTAGCTAATGTGAGTTGCTTCATTTCAGGAAGCAATGGCTCGTGGTGGACCTTGAACGAGGTCAATGCCAGAGGAGCCAAATGCGGCGCCCGAGCAATCCGGAGCAAATGGCGACGGTGAGCTTCGGGACCAGATGGCCGTGCTTATCGGCGTGGTACGGCAACAAGCGGAGTCTGTTCAACGCCAAAGGGAGCAGATTCAGCAGCTCTAGGAAGCCTTGGAGCGTCAGCAAGCAGCGGCGGCCCAGGCGGGTGTCGAGCATGTCGCATCCCCTGCGGTAGTGCCGAGCGTAGATGAGGGAGCAGCGGCAGCAGCGGCTGCGCCTGTCATGATGGTGCCGGCCGGATCAGGGACATCAAATTCCGGTGGTGCGGCAGTTAAGGCGGAGCGAGAGCGTGCGTTAGCGGCTCTCATACAGTTTAAGAAGTTCGACCCACCTACCTTCGAAGGTGGTATGGTGGAGCCCGCGGTAGTAGAGTCGTGGATCGACTCGATGGAGACGCTCTTCGAGGATCTCAATACCTCGGAGAAGGACAAGGTGTACCTGTAACACACTAGACCTTTGCAAAATGCGAGGTTCGACTGTTTGATCTGTGTGTCGAGCTTTTTCAGACTTTCTGGAAGGTCGTAGACAGTATTCCGACCTTTGGCTCGCATCCCGAGAATTGTGGTTTTAAGCTGGTACCAAAAGCCCAAAAAGATTGGACCTTGGTCAGCTCTCGGGTAGCCTGCAGCAGAGCTTGTACCGGAACAAGACTGGTCTTGTACCGGTACAAGGTTGATGGTTGTACCGGTGCAGCCATCGGGCTTGTACCGGTACTGTCACGCCCCGAGCCCGCCTCTTTGGTCGGATTCGGGCACGCCAACAGACTGCCGAACGGACAGGGTTTTCCCTGCACGCGGACAGAGTCTCCCCTGTACGTTCAAGGCGTCGCAATCAATACAATTACAAGAGGTTCCAAACAGGAACAATT
>NW_017890952.1:0-29029 GCF_001540865.1 Ananas comosus
GCAATCTATCTTTTTTTTTTCTCCGTAAAATCGTATCGTCCCCCGTATTGATCTCGATTCTCGTATTTATAATGGGAGGGGTGGTGAGAGATATTTTGAGGGATTCGAAATTCAAAATTGAATTTTGAATAGGTTGTTGTGATTGGTTGAAAGATATTTGGGATTGGTTGGAAATTCAAAATTCGAAATCGAATTTTGAATGAGTTGTTGGATGGTTTGAGGGTATTTTGAGGATTGATTCGAAATTTGAAATCAAATTTTGAATGGGTTGTTGGAGGATGTTTTGGGAATTGGTTGGGAATTCGAAATTCGAAATCAAATTTCGAATGGGTTGTTGGATGATATTTTGGGAATTGGTTAGGGAATTCAAAATTCGAAATTGAATTTTGAATAGGTTGTTGGATGGTTGGAGGGTATTTTGAGGATTGATTCGAAATTTGAAATCAAATTTTGAATGGGTTGTTGGAGGATGTTTTGAAAATTAGTTGGGAATTCGAAATTCGAAATCGAATTTCGAATGCGTTGTTGGATGATGTTTTGGGAATTGGTTGGGAATTCGAAATTCGAAATCGAATTTCGAATGGGTTGTTGGATGATATTTTGGGAATTGGTTAGGAATTCGAAATTCGAAATTCAAAAATCGAATTTTGAATGGGTTGTGATTTGAAATCGAATTTCGAACAGATATTTTATATGATGTGGATGTGGGCCGTCGTTGATCAGGCCCGCTTTAATTTATTGGGCCCAAATGATAATATTTAATGGGTTGGAATGAGGCCCCTCCCTTTTTCTTTCATTTGTATGGGCTTTCATGAGGCCCACAAACTCACATTTATGAATGGGCCTATTATATATTTGAACTATAATTATTCGCCCAAAAATTTAATGGTTAACACGAGACCTATTAAGATTGTATGAACTAGAATCTGATTGTTTTTTTATTCTGATTAGGATTGTTTCATCTATATAAGTATTATTTTACTACAAACAAATTGCCCCCCACCTTTTTGACGTAAGAGTTCCGCGTGCGACGAAAAGGTGCCCCTCTTTTCTTTGTTCAAGAGATTTTTTTTTTTGTACGAACTCCTTTCTCTCTCTCTCCCTTTTTTTTTCTTTTTTTTTCTTTTTTTTTTTAAGGTTCCTGTACGGAACTTCTTTTTTTTCTTTTTTTTTTTGAAGCTTCCTATACGGAACTTTTTTTTTTTCGGTCACGGACGGCTCTTTTTTCTTTTTTTCTTTTTTTTTTTATCCTATACAGACTATTTTGGACTTTTTATTTTTTTTTTGTTTTTTTGTTTTTTTTTTACTTTCCTTTTTTTTCTCTTTTTTTTCGGTCTTTTTTTTATTTTTTATTTTTTTAGAGAAGGTATGGGAAATTGTGATGAGCCATTATATGCTGGGCTTCGTATATCTCGAGCCTCGCCCATATTAGTACGCTTGGCAGAACCTCCAATACTTTTTGAGGGTGTTCGATCGTAAAGTTTGACGGTGGAGCGGTGGCTTCGAGTAGCGGCATTTACTAGTGCACATTACATAAATCATGGCGAGGAAGATGTCGTACTTTTAGAGCCATTGGGAGTGGCCAGAGAAAGAGATGTGCTAGAGTCCCTTGGTGTGAAGATTCTGCATGATCATCCGTGCTGGTATGGCTTTAAAACGTTTGGAGATAGGACCGACGTGGATGGCCTTAAAGACTGGGTTAATGATGTTATTGCTCAATACAAAACTCAACTCGTTCAGGCTGAAATATTAGGTGCCATTATTGCTTTTAAGGGGAAATATGACAAGAATCCTAAGCTATTTAAAAGTTTGGTAGAGTTATGGTGCTCGGAGACGAATACTTTCCATCTCCTTTATGGCGAAGTTGGGATATCATTATGGGACATTAAGGAGTTGGGTGGCTTGTCTATTATTGGAGAGATGTATGATGAATTCGTCCCCAGCAATTCAGAGCTCAAGAATTATCCGTGTAATCTTCGTCAACTACTCAGTGTGTATGAGTGGCTTGTTAATCGAAGACCAGGTAAAGCCGTCTACTATAACCATTGGGTGGATTTTTGGTATAGGGGTCCTCGTAAATTTGCTTCTCAATCAAGAAAAGACAGCATCAGTGAGGAGGAACGTAAGAAAGCACCAACTTATTCTGAGGATGGATATCTGGCAGCATTCTTAGCACTTTGGCTGTGCAAATTTGTGATGCCTTCCGATAAAAAGGATGTCATTCGACCAGAGACATTTATATGGCATCCCAGATGGCTCATGGGACAAGATTTGTGTTAGCTCCTGCAGTACTCTGCGCAATTCAAGCTACTTTAGGTCGTATGGTATCCGATCGACGTGGACCAGCATATCCTTACTGCCGATTCCCAATTGACTTTCTCTTCACATGGGTTGGTGCTCGCTTCGAAAAGGTTTATACTCGTAGACCAATTAGAGAAGATATCAAAAGTATGCCTGGTTTGAAGAAGGTTCCGGATATGCTAAGCTTTATGTACGCAATATCTACCCCTTTTGATTCAAAAAGGGCTCGTCAGCATTTGAGAGATGAGAGGAATTTTATATGGCGGCCTTACTCTTTCAACTGTTCAGGTGAAGGTTGGGTTCATGAAGTTATTGACATGAGAGAGAGGTCTGATTTTCCTGAAGAAGTTCAAGAATGGGTAATATCTCTCAGGCATAGTGTCTTACCCCTTCGCTTGGGTGGCGGTCTATATGCGCAACCTTATAATCCCCATCGTTTTGCTAGACAATGTGGATTGGACCAACACTTTCCAGAATCTTCTGATGTGTCGCGGGAAACAGCCTTAACTGGTGTTCTAGCTGGCTATTGGTTGGATTTGACGCAGGTCAGCCATTCTTTAAAATTCTTTATTCCTGATGATAGTCGTCGCGGGAAACCTTCATCTCATTATGCAAGGTGGTGGACAAATAGTTTATATTCTTATTTCCAGCATGGCAATTTTCTTGTTGAACGTGAGTCTTGTCCAAAGAAAAATAATGAAGATTTGTCGGAGGGTCCGGTTCCATCGCCATTATCGTTCGAACTTCGTGATTCTTCAAAAAGAATAGAGGTATTTCCGGCCCCTTATGATTATGTGGAGCGTCATCTCATTAGGGAGGATTCAGAAAGACGTCCTTCACCCGCGCCTGCCGCGATAGAAACTGCTAGAGTCACGCCCGAACCTGTTGGGGTTGATAATTGCCCGAGTTTGAAAAGGAAAAGATTCTCAGAAGTTGCATCTAGCGGTTCGAAAAAATAGAACACTGATGAGCTGACTTTAGCGGTCATTTTAGAGAGTTTGCCTACTTCCCCTCAAGGTTCTCATCTCTTTTTTTTTTTTCTTTTTTTTCTTTCTTTTTTTTTCACATATATTATTATCGTTGTAGGGGTGAGCCATACTGATGAAGAGCTTTCTTTACTAGATCCCAAGAAACTTCCCTCGCCTACTCCCGAGGAGCTTCCTTCACCAACTCCGAAAGGTATTGTTGAGGAGCTTCCTTTGCCTACTCTCGAGGGGTTCACTTTGCCAATTCCGAGAGATACCGTTGAGGAGCTTCCTTCGCCAGCTCCTATAGAGGTTGAGCAAATCCTTCCTTCTCATTATGATGACGAGGTTGATTATGAGCCTTCTCCATCACCTCCTACTCGTATCTCTCCTTCTTCCAAGGTATTTGTAACACACTGGACCTTTGCAAATTGCGAGATTCGAGTGTTCGAGCTGTGTGCTGAGCAATTTCAGATTTTCTGGTGGGTCGTTGACAGTGTTCCGACCTATGGCTCGCATCCCGAGAAGTGAGGTTTAAAGCCGAGCACGAAAACCCGAAAAATCGGATTTTTGGTTAGCTCTCGGGTTGCCTTCAGAGGGCTGTGTACCGGTACGGGAGTGATGGCTGTACCGGTACAGCCATCGACTTTGGCCGCTTCTCAGCCAACCCGAGGCTCGGGCTGGGCGTTTTCGCAGAAGGTGTACCGGTACGCGGGCCCGTGTACCGGTACGCAGTGCAGATTTTGAGCTGTTTGAACTGCAGGGGGTTTTTCGCGTTTGTGGCACCTCTATTTGTATCACCCACGCCCCTAGGGCTCCCCTGAGCTTGGCACCTGCAGGGAGAAGAGGTAAGGGAGCCTTCACACCCTCCCTCTCCATTTCTTTGATTTTGCTTGGGTTTTTAGAGATTAAATCCCTCTTTTTGCTCCTTTTTGGGTTTTGGAGGCTATTCCACCATTGGAGCTTGGGTTTGGAGCTTGTTGGAGGAGAGATTCTTGGACCTTGAGGGTTTTGAACCTTGTTGGAGGCTTCTAAGAGGTTGGTGGCTTATTCTCTTCCTCTAGATTTTGGTTTTGATGCTTTGTAGTAGATCAAACCCTAGAAATGGGATTTTAGGGTTTATTTGGGCATTTTCGTTTTAGGGCTTTTGAAGCTCAATTGGTTGGATTAGAACCTTCCTCTAGGTTAGATTGGAAGGGTTCTAGCTCTCTTTTGGAGCATAGGAAGAGATTTCTTCTCTTGAGGTGAGTTTTGCCCATTTTTGCTAGATGCTTAATGTTTGAGCTTTTCGCTCTCCGTTTCGTTTGGATGACACTCTTTTTGATGTTCCTAGGGTGCTAGAAAGCTTGTAGAAACCTCCGTTGGAGCAAACGAAAAGCTTCGTTGTCGTCGGTGGGTTTGACCTAGCCTATAATATGAGAAAATCTCATATTTGGTGATAAGTGCTTTGTTTACTAATAATTCATGCATTTTCATATTAAATGTATTTATTATGATTTTTAGAATGCTTAAAGTGCATAAGTTATATATGATGAATTTTTGGACCTCTATGTAGTAGAGAGTTGCTTGGGAGATCTTTGGTTGCATTTAGCATTCTATATGAGGTTTGATTTCATGGTTCTAGAGAGTAAATGAGCTACGATTCATGCGTTTAAACATAAGTTTAATTGGGACATGAAAGATGACAATTGCTACAATTGTAGGCATCGAACTTGATATCATGTGAATTGGAGAGCTAATGTCATCAAGCGGCATTGAGCTCAGGACTTGTGAGAACCTAGTGGATAGGGCCATTGAGGGATTTGGAAAACATGTTGAACATCAAATTGCCTAAGTGTCATCAAGGGGCACTAGGCGTAGCAAATGTTGAAACTTCACATTGTGACTTAGACTAGATCTTCGGGATGCTAGTTATGATACCATGTTAGAGACATGAGGATTGGATATTTGAGACTTGGACTATGCTTGCTTGCCATTTGTGCTCATTCGCACATGCTTGTGAGGGTCGCTCCCTACAAGCCGGCACTCCGGAGTTAGCCTACGCGACTTATGTTCGCTCGTGCGGTATTGAGAAGCCTACGGGGTCGAGTGGGACAGACACATTCCAAGAGTAGGAATGTCGGGCTACCACAGGCACTTAGGCGGCACAAGCTGGACTACCTTGGGTAGGTCCCTAATTGGAAATGGAAATCGACACGGGGTTGAGGATGAATGATCACTACTAGATAGACTTAGTAGTTGGGTTACATTTACATGCTTTTAGCATAGTGTGAGACATGTAGTATACTTGGTTGCCATATTAGAACTTCTACATCATGTATTGACAAAGGTTAACAACATTAAACTAGTGTGATTGGACTTAATTGTAATGATAGAATAGATGTACATTTTGGTTGACATCATGCTTATTTGAGACACAGTAGACTAGCATTTCATTTATGCTTTCTTTCAGCAGTTTATGTATATGCTCCTTATTGCTTTTATTATTATCGTTACTTACCCTTGTTTTTGGGGCCTAGTGGAGCAAGAGCTGAGGTCAGTAATTGCCCACTGGGAACTATAAATTATAGTTCTCACGCCCTCTTTTTCTCGATGTTTTTCAGAGCCTTCCACTCAGGGAGAGGCCAGGGATCGCGGAAAGGGTATCGCCTCGGGCTAGCGTGCTTACCGAGGGATCGTTCGATAGGTGGTCTACCTCTCGTGTTATCTTTTGTGAGAGGTTGAGAGTTGTACCCGTACATGTATAGAGACCACCATTTTTGTACTAGAGACTGATATTGTACTACTTATGATTTCCTTTATTGTCTATCCCTATCTCCTTACTTGGGTGTAGATGTTAGAACTATATTTGCTCTGATATCATTAGTTACTGTTATTTCACTTCTTCTACTTGTTTTATTACTTGCTTTTACTTCCGCTTTATTGTAGACGCCTTATATGTGTTGACATATGGCGGGTCTGGGCTCGCTACCGGGAGGGCCTCCGCCGGTCCCGGGGCGTGACAGTATTTATAATATATCACCCCTTTTTATTATTATCTTCTTCTTCTTCTTCTTCTTCTTCTTCTTCTTCTTCTTCTTCTTTTTTGTAAGTGATAAATGATTTTTTTTTTTTTTTTTTTTTTGTTAGGAGGGAGATGTTGATCAAGAGAAAAACGTTGAAAAAGCTATAGTTCAAGAGGAGGTGGATGCTATTGAAGAGAATACGTCTTTGGTCGAAGAAACTTCAGAAAGGATTGCTTTGAATCTTGATCCAACTATTACCACGTACGTAGGCTCAACTTTGATCAGTCAGGTCATTGATATGATAAAACTTCGAGTTATCGAGATTATAAGACTATTCAAGAGAGAGTTCGGAACCATTGCCGTAGCCTTTCATCTTTTGGCATTAACATTTCAAATCTGGAAGCGCGTTTACAACGACTTTTTGATGGAGCGGCAGCGATTGAGAAAGTAATGTCCCTTCCAATTTTTACCTCCTCTACTCGATTGGTAACAGCTGAAGAGAATTTAGATATGCTAGAAAAGGAACTCGAAATATGTCTTTCTTCTCAAAATTCCCTTCACCAGAGCTTGGAGCAATATTCTTCTGAATTTGCTCGTCAAGAGGCTGAGATGGCCCAATTAGAGAAGATCCTTGCTGATAAAAGAGCTGCAAATGCTGAATTGTCAAATCGGATGAACATGGCCAAAAATTGTCTACAGGAATTAGATTCGACGAAAGAAAAAATAGAAGGAAAATCGGCTGAGGCTGAACGGGAGCTTATAGAGGCTAAAGAAGGCCACGTTGCAACAACGGAGCTAGCAACTCTTCGGGATCTTATCACCAACTTTGAGAATTATCGTAAGAATATTTGACATGTAATTACATTCTTTNCAGTTTTGATTAGGATTACTTTACCCTTTTTTTTCTTTTTCTTTTTTTTTTTTATAAGAATAGAGGGATTTTTTTTTCACTTTTATTTTTATTTGGGTAATAGGAATAATGGATTGTCTTTATTTATTTTGCCTCGAGGAACAATCGAAATTGCTGCGCATAACCGACCCTAAGTGATTAGCATTCCGTCATAACAAAATAGGAAACATGGATTATTTTTATTTATTTGTGCCTCGAGAAGCATCGACAATTCTGCGCATCAACCGGCCCTAAGGTGAGTTAGCATTCCGTCATAGGCAAAATAGGAACATCGATTATTTTTATTTACTTTTGCCTCGAGAAGCAATCGAAATTGCTGCGCATTAACCGATCCTAAGGTGAGTTAGCATTCCCGTCATAGGCAAAATATATTTTGGGTAATAGGGAACATGATTATTTTTATTTATTTTGCCTCGAGAAGCACTCGAAATTGCTGCGCATACCGGACCCTAAGTAGTTAGCATTCCTCATAAAGCAAAATTATATTTTGGGTATTCTACGCCCGAATGGGTTTGCACACAGTATCTTCCCCTAACTTTTGCCTGTAGCCTCGAAAAGGTTTTCTCCATAGCGGGATCACCCATTTGCCTGGGGGTTATACCACAGGTCGGAGCTTTTTTAAAAAAAATTTTAGCATAATATTTCTTTAGAAACGCCCATTGATTGGTGCATTGGCCTTTCTCCTTTTGCATCAATTAGTTGGTATGCTCCTTTCATACACTTTCTCGATTGCATAAAGCCCTTCCCAATTTGAATCGAATTTTCCTCCCGCATGTCTATTAATTATGATGGGTCGTCGGAGGACCAATACCAGCTCGCCTACCTCAAAGGTACGAAAGCGGGTGAGACTATTATAAGCTCTCACCATTCGAGCTTGGTAGAGTTCTAAATTTTGTTGAGCAGAGAGTCTGACTTCATCCAAGCCATCTAACTCATCGAGTCTTAATAATGTATTTTCTTCATTTGTTAATTCATGTTGCACTACGATTCTGAGTGATGGTATTTCCACCTCTAGGGGGAGCACTGCTTCCGTCCCAAATACCAGAGAATATGGCGTTGATTGGGTAGGGGTTCTATATGTAGTTCGGTAAGCCCAAAGTGATTCTGAAATTTTATCATGCCATTCTTTTTTATTCTTGCCAACGATTTTCTTCAGGAGCTTTATAAGGGTCTTGTTAAAGGCTTCAGCAAGTCCATTTGCCCTGGCATTATATATTGATGAATATCGCCAGTCAATCTTATGATGGATAGCGAACCTGCTAATTTTGAAGCTCCTGAAAGCCGGACCATTATCGGATATAATCCGACGCGGGACTCCGAAGCGATTCAAAATATTTTCTTTAAAAAACCTTAACACGTTATTTGCCCTTACTTCTTTTAGTGGAATAGCTTTGGCCCACCTTGAAAAATAGTCAGTGGCAGCGAGAATGAATTTGTCCTCGAGAGGACGGGGGGTTGATCGGCCCTATCACATCAGTTCCCCGCATATCGAATAGCCAAGATGCGATAGTGGGGTGTAAAGGGTTCGGATGTTGGTGGATAAAATCACCATGTATTTGGCATTGATGGCATTTTTTGGCATATTCCATACAATCCTGAATCATTGTAGGCCAATAATAACCCAAATGTTTAATCTTCAAACGCATCTTCGGGCCAGATTGATGAGCACCGCACACGCCTGAATGTACTTCATGCATAGCTTGCTTGGTTTCTTCAGGTGATATACATCTGAGCCATAGCTGATCATAGGACTTCCTATATAGCGTGTCGTTTACAAACACATATCTCATTGCTCTCTTCTTAAGCTGGACTTGTTTTGATAGCTCATAAGGCAATTCGTTGTATTTAAAGTAGTTGATAAAAGGCTCTCTCCAATCGCCTTGATCTTCTATTTCCATAATTTGGGCCTTTTTGAGTTCTTCGTTGAGGCTTAAATCGGTGGGAGCAAGTATCCTCTTATTCCTGATGATCACCTGAATTTCATCCAAATTCGGTTCAGCGAGTTCCTTAGCCAGTCTTGCTAGAGCATCAGTTTTTCCGTTTGCGGCCCTCGAGATTCTTTTTAGTGTAATGTACGGGATTATCTCCATGAGTTGTTTTACCCTTTTTTGATACTTGATTAGTTCAGGTTTATGTACTTTGAATTTCCCTCCGACTTGATTTATGATTAATTGGAAGTCTCCATATATGTGTAAATTCTGTATATTCATTAGATCTGCTATTTCTAAGCCAGCAATCAGAGCCTCATATTCAGCCTCGTTATTTGTGCGAGGCTCTGAAAGAGCTAATGAATATCGTAAAATGCCCCCTTCTGGCGTTATAAAAACGAGTCCTATTCCTGCTTTAATCTGCGAAATGTTTGGTCTGAGGGCCGGACGAATTGAGGATGCGCCATCAAAATGCATCTTCTAATAGGGCTGGTCATCTTCAGTGAGCAGAACTTCTTCATCTGGCAGGTCACAAGCCAATGGGGAATTCTCCGACACTGGGTGTGCTGCAAGGAAATCGGCGAGCGCTTGACCTTTAACGGCTTTTTGCGGCACATAGGTGATATCAAACTCAAGCAGAATGATAGTCCACTTTGCTAATCTTCCTGTCAAGACTGGCCTTGTCATTAAGAATTTGAGTGGGTCGACCCTCGAGATTAAGTGAATCTTATGTTCGAGCATATAATGTCTTAGTTTTTTTACTGCAAAAATAAGTGCTAGGCAATGTTTTTCGACCGGCGAATATGAGTTTTCTGCCCCCACCAGCATTCTACTGAGATAATACAGGGCATTTTCTTTTCCTTCTTCATTATTTTGAGCTAGCAGGGCGCCTAGTGAGCCTTCAAGTGCTGCCGTATATAAAATTAAAGGTCTTCCATGTACAGGAGCTGCGAGCACAGGAGGAGTCAACAAATATTTCTTGATATCATCGAATGCGATCTGACAATCATTATCCCATATGAAAGATGCATCCTTTTTTGTCAGCTTTGAGAATGGTTTAATCCTACCAGATAGGTTTGATATGAACCTTCTAATATATGCCAATCTCCCCTGAAAAGAGCGCAACTGCTTTAGATTTTTTGGTGGGGGCATCTCCGTGATTGCTTTAATTTTCGATGGATCGATTTCTATCCCCTGGTGTCTAACAATGAACCCTAGGAATTTTCCTGAATAGACCCCGAATGCGCACTTAAGAGGGTTCATTTTTAAGCGGTACTCTCTCAATCTAGTGAGGACTATTCTCAAGTCTTGAAATTTGTTTTCTTTCTTTTTGGTCTTAACAACCAGATCATCAACATAGCACTCGACGACTTTGTGAAGCAGGTCGTCAAATATTTTAGTCATGGCTCTTTGATATGTTGCTCCAGCGCTTTTTAAACCAAATGGCATGACTTTGTAACAGTATATACCGATTGGGGTTCTAAATGCGGTATGCTTCTCATCCTCAGATGCCATCTTTATTTGGTTGTATCCTGATGACCCATCCATGAATGAGAATATTTCACAGCTAGACGCGTTATCGATCATCAACTCGATGATAGGTAACGGAAAGTCATCCTTTGGGCAAGCTTTGTTTAAGTCCCTGAAGTCTACGCAAATACGAATTTGTCCATTTTTCTTCTTCACGGGGACTATATTAGCGATCCAATCGGCATACTTTTCTTCTATAATAAAACCTTCTTCAATAAGCTTTTTCGTTTCAGCGATGATTTGCTCTTCTAAATCCACTCGCATTCTTCTCGGGGCTTGCTTGACTGGGCGTATGTCAGGACTAATGGTGACTTTATGGACAGCCACTTCAGGGTCGAGACCAGGCATTTCTTTATAAGTCCAAGCAAAGCAGTCGACAAATTCTAGCAGTAGTGCTTTCAAATTGCTTTGCTCTTCTTTTGGTAGTAGAGCACTTATGTAGGTAGGTCGCGGTTCCTCCTCGGTCCCCAAGTTTACTTCCAACAATGCATCTATAGTTGCTTGCCCTCCGTCCTCCAGTTGTTCGAAATCAAGAGGCTTGCATTCCTCACTTGATTCCATATTTATGGTAACCATATTGCATGTATAAGTATGTCGCGAAGAATTTTTGTTGAACCCCAATCCTCTAGTATGGCTTGTGCGCCCATTTGGAAAGACGATTCTATTTTGAGGAATATCCCACATCTTTTGACACCGCTTACGATCGGATCTTGATCTTCTCGTAGGGCAACCTGATCTATGAATTACGCTCTTCAGTTTGTTAGAAAAATACCTTGGTATTGTTATGTCTTCAAATGTTTCATCATCTGAGTTCTCAAGTTCAATGAGATCTACATGCTTTTCATATTCTGATTTGTAGAAAAGAATTCCCTCCATTACTTCTTTCTTTCCATTGACAACTTCAACTTTTGGAGGCACGAAAAATGTGTCCAAATTAGTCACGTTCATCATTACTCTCGCAGGTAGAGCCTTGTAGTGTTTTTCGGGGGCACGAATTATGCTTAAAGGATTTTCACTCAACTCGAGAGTTCTTTTGATCACCTTTACTTCACTTATATCATTACAGATTGCATCAGCCTCCTCTTCATCACATGAATCTTCGCCCCAAGGTTTCTCTTTTGCTTGAAACTGTTGAATTAACTGCAATAATTCTTCATCATCATCGGACTCTGATTCACTTCCAAAATGGGGAATAGTAGCTTTACTAGGTACTTTCAATGGTGATTTTCTTTTATTTTCTACATTTTCTCTTACACCATTTTCGGATTCGATAAAATATCTTGCATCGTCATATCTGTCACGCCCCGGGACCTAGCGGAAGCCCGCCCGGCGCGTGCCCAGACCCGCCATATGTCTACAACATATAAGGCGTCTAAAAACAACAATAATAAAAGCAATAATACAAGACATCTAGTAGTATCAGAGCATAATAAAAGTCTAAATGCTATAACAAGGGATAAAGTTAAAACTGTAAATTCACTAAATAAAACATAAAGTAAGTACAATGGGGATCCCATAACAAGTGCTAAAAGGAGTACAAGATGGTCTCTCTATGCAGGGTACAAAACCTCACACTCTCTCAAAATATAAAATGGAGGAGTAAACCACCTAGCGTAAAAAGAAACTCGCCCGAGCTAGCTACGCGACACCCTTGCCGCGATCCCGTGCCTCCGCCGGTGCCGAAGGCTCTNAGGGTAGATCTAACGGCGGAAAACTTGGTAGCACCGAGTGCTTCGTGCTATCAATAGCATAGTAGCCGGACTCTATATATATATATATATATATATATGTGTGTGTGTGTGTGTGTGTGTGTGTGTGTGTGTATTGTCTGCCACCATGAATGACGCACCTCGCACGGTCAATGGATTTTGGGCCGTGGGGTAGTATTCATGATTCAGATGAGTATTTATATGTATATGGGTATCAGGTTTTACGGGTCCATGGCTTCCAATAGATGCAATCATCTATTGTTAATTACCCCCGTGGCATTGGGGCACCTTCGATTAAGAGACCTTTATAGAGAGGATGAGATGAATCGTGTATTGGTTTATTGAATCATAAGTATATGTATTAGGATTCAGTTGGATTTGAGATTGACTAGGTCCTAAGTATATCTGTTAAGACCTAATCGATATTAAACTCTAAGTATATGTATTAGAGTCTAATTGGCTCTAAGTTTATATTTTAGAGTCTGATTATATTCACCTTGGTTTTATATTCCAAGGTAGAGATGTGACCCGACCTCACGTATATGTATTGAGGTGGGTCGAATTACCCGAAAGTAGAGGGTGGTTAATTACTGAGTATATGTATCAGGATTAACTGAGTTTAATATATTTTTCACTCTAGTTACATGTGCTAGAGTGAGGATCTGACTAAGCCCTAAGGTATTATGTTAGGCTTCGTCGGATTTGAGCTCTAAGTATATAGAGCTCGATCGGGTATCGATTTCACTCTAGGTAGATGTGCTAGAGCAAAAGACTGACTAGATCCTAAATATATGGGTTAGGACTAGTCGAGCTTGGTTTGACTTCCACTCTAGGTATATGTGCTAGAGCAAAAGGTTGACTAGACCCTAAGGATATGTGTTAGGGTTAGTCGGATGAACTCTAAGTATATGTGTTAGAGTTCGAATGAACTTGATATCATTTGATTGAATTCTAAGTGTATAATTTAGAACTCTGTCGATTTGGAGATGTTTTGCCTTAGTATATGTGCTAAGGCGATTGATTTAGCCCTAAGTATATGTCTTAGGGGTAGTCGATATTTAATTTTTACTCTAGGTATATGTACTAGAGTAAAGAAAAAGTTCATGATGAACTTTGGGCATGAGATTTGGGTATTGGTTCATGATATTTGGGTATTGGTTCATAAGATTTGGATATGGTTCATGAGGTTGGGTATATGGTCTATGGGATTTGGTCCATGGGCTTGGGTAGTGGTTTATGGTTCATGAGGTTTGGTGTAAGGGATTTGGTTAATGAACTTGGATATGGTTTATGGATGAGGTTTATGAACTTGGTGTATGGTTCATGGGTTCATAAGGTATGGTTCATGAACATGGTGTATGGGTCATGAGGTTGGTTATATGATCTTGGTTTATGGTTTATGGTGTATGGTTTATGGTTCATGGTGTATGGTTCATGAACTTGGATATGGTTCATGGATGAGGTTTATGAACTTGGTTCATGGTTCATGATTCATGAACTTGGTTTATGGTTCATGAGATTTATGGACTTGGTTTATGGATTTGGTTCATGGTTCATGAATTTGGTGTATGGTTTATGGGGTTTGGTTTATGACTCATTAACTTGGTGTATGGTTCATCGGGTTTGGTTTATGATTCATGAACTTGGTGTATGGTTCATGAGGTTTGGTTTATGATTTATGAACTTGGTGTATGGTTCATGAGGTTTGGTTATGGTTCATGAACTTAGTACATGGTTCATGAGATTTGAGTCATGAACTTGGTGTATGGTTTATGAGTTTAGTTTATGAGGTTTGGTGTATGGGATTTGGTTCATGAACTTGGATATGGTTCATGAACTTGGATATGGTTCATGAGATTTGAGTCATGAACTTGGTGTATGGTTTATGGTTCATGAACTTGGTGTATGGTTGTATGGTCCATGAGATTTGGTTCATGACTCATGAGGTTGAGTATGTGGATCGGGTTCATGAGCTTGGATATGGTGTATGAGGTTTGGTGTATGAATCTTGATTTATGGACTTGATTCATGATTCATGAACTTGGTTTATGGTTTATGAAGTTGGGTATATTGGATATGGTTCATGAATTTGGATATGGTTCACGGGTGAGGTTTATAAACTTGGCTCATGAATCTTGGTTTATGGACTTGATTCATGATTCATGAACTTGATTTATGGTTTATGAAGTTGGGTATATTGGATATGGTTCGTGAACTTGGTTTATTTTGGTTCATGGGCCTTGATTCATGAACTTGGGTTATGATCCGTGGTGTTTGGTTCACGAACTTGGGTGAGGTTCATGGATATGGTTCGTGGTTCATGAACTTGGTTTATGAGTTTTGGTTCATGAGACTTTATTCATGAACTTGGGTATAGGATTTGGGATTTGGTTCACGAACTTAGATATGGTTTAGGTTCATGAGCCTAAGTTGGAAGTTGGATTTGGATTTTGGGTTTGGATTTGGATTGTGGACTTGATTTGAGTTGGGTTTGGGTTTTAGTTTTGGGTTCGGGTTTCAGTTTGGATTTTGGTTTTATTTATAGACTTGGTTTTGGTTGGGTTTGGATTCTATTTGTGGAATGGGTTTGGGTTCTTTATGTGGACTTGGTTTGGATAAGGTTTGGATGTGGACTTGATTTGGGTTTGGGTTTGGATTTGATTTGGGGTTTGGGTTTATTTGTGGACTGTATTTGGTTTTGGTTTGGTTTGGGTTCGGATTTTATTTCGGGTTCGAGGCAATCCACTTTTGATTTTTGCAATTTGGTTCGGATCCAAAGAAATCCCCTTTTGATTTTGGTTTGATTTGGGGTTCGAAGAAATCCTCTTTTGACCTCGATTTGGATTTGGGGTCCGAAGAAATCCCCGTTTTGATTTTCCCTTTTGATTTTGATTTAGATTTGATTTTCAAATTTGATTTGGGGTCCAAAGAAATCCCCGTTTGATTCTCCAATTGGATTTGATTTGGGGTCCGAAGAAATCCCCGTTTGATTCTCCAATTGGATTTGATTTTTCAATTTTGATTTGGGGTCCGAAGAAATCCCCTTTTGATTCTGATTTGGGGTCCGAAGAAATCTCCGTTTTGATTCCAATTTGGGGTCCGAAGAAATTCCCGTTTTAATTTTGATTTGGGGTCTGAAGAAACAGAGAATCAAAGATTCCCCTTCCCGCTTCTGGCGATACTTCCCCGGCGATGCTGTAGATGTCGTCGGCGAAGTTGTTGACGGTGGCACGGATCTGTTCGGCCGTCGGATTTGATTTGACATTTTCAAAGAAATATTGAAGGGTCCGAAGAAATGGGGAATCAAAGATTCCCCTCCCTTCTTCTTTCGAAAGTATCAAACCGGCGATGCTGTAGATGTCGTCGGCGAAGTTGTTGACGGTGGCACGGATATGTTCGGCTGTCGGATTTGATTTGACATTTTCGAAGAAATATTGAAGGGTCCGAAGAAACAGGGAATCAAAGATTTCTCTCCCCTCTTCTTTCGAAAGTATCAAACCGGCGATGTTCGGGTGGTCGCGACAATATAGATCACCCATTCCATCATCAACAACTACGAATGGGGTATTGAGAGGTCCGAAGAAACGGGGAATCAAAGATTCCCCTACACTCTCCCATTGAAGCCATCTAGATGGTATGGATGGCTACAATTGCAGGACCAAAAAAAAAAAAAAGAAAAAAGGGGAGAAGAAGAGAGATCTTTTTTTTTTCTTTTTTTTTTCTTTTTATGTTTTCTTTTTTTTTTTCTTCTTCATTTTTCTTCTTTTTTTTTTTTTTAATCTATTGATCATGACGGATTGGATGAATCAGCTCGACGATTCCTCCACCTTTCCGCGGCTCAACGATCTCTCCTCCTTTTTGCTGCTCGGCGATTTCTCCTCATTTCCGTGGCTCGGCGATTTCTCCTCCTTTTCGCGGCTCGACGGTCCTCCTCCTTTCCGCGGCTCGGCGATATCTCCTTTTTCTTTTTTTTTTGTATGTCGGAACGAGTGTAGCAATCTATCTTTTTTTTTTTTGTTCTTTGTCTATCGTATCGTCTCCGTAAAAAAAATTCTCCGGAGTTTGATTTCGGTTCTCATATTTATAATGGGAGGAGTGGTGAGAGATATTTTGAGGGATTCGAAATTCAAATTCGAATTTTGAATAGGTTGTTGTAGTTGGTTGAAAGATATTTGGGATTGGTTGGGAATTGGTTGGAAATTTGAAATTCAAAATTCGAATTTTGAATGGGTTGTTGAATGGTTGGAGGATATGTTGGGAATTGGTTCGGAATTCGAAATTCGAAATCGAATTTTGAATGGGTTGTTAGAGGATATTTTGGGAATAGGTTGGAAATTCGAAATTCAAAATTCGAATTTTGAATGGGTTGTTGGATGATATTTTGAGAATTGGTTGGGGATTGGTTGGAAATTCGAAATCGAATTTTGAATGGATCGTTGGAGGATATTTTGGGAATTGGTTAGGAAATTCGAAATTCGAAATCGAATTTTGAATTGGTTGTTGGATGATGTTTTGGGAATTGGTTGGGAATTCGAAATTCGAAATCGAATTTTGAATAGGTTGTTGGAGGATGTTTTGGGAATTGGTTGCGAATTCGAAATTCAAAATTCGAAATCGAATTTTGAATGAGTTATGATTTGAAATCGAATTTCGAACATATATTTTATAGGGTGTGGATGTGGGCCGTCATTGATCAGACCCATTTTAATTTATTGGGCCCAAATGATAATATTTAATGGGCTGAAATAAGGCCCTTTTTTTTTATTTGTTTGCATGGGCTTTAATGAGGCCCACCAACGAACATTTATGAATGGACCTATTATATATTTAAACTATAATTATTGGCCAAAAAATTTAATGGTATGAGTCCGAATTTAATCAGTTTTGATTAGGACTACTTTACCCCAATTTTTTTTTTTTACTTCAAATAAATTGCCCCCCACCTTTTCGACGTAAGAGTTTCACGCGACGAAAAGGTGCTCTTTTTTTCATTCTTTCTGATTTTTTTTTTTTTTTTTTTTTTTTTTGTGGCTTGATNGAACTAGTTCCCAAGTGTGGTTGTCTAGAGTGTAGGGTATCCTCAATGATGGGGGATATGATCATACTCATATGTCTGTTCGAAGCTTGGAGTGGTCGCTCCACACAAGCAGTGTACTCCGGAGTTGTCACACGATAGGGATAACCTTTTTGGGTCCCGAGGGGTTAGCCTTTTTGGGCCCCGCAGACAGTCTTGGGCGAGTGAGCTGATCCTCCCCATGTGAGTCAGGTGAGTGAGCTGATCCTCACCTGTGAGATTCAGATTGGGTTGTGGTATTTGTGTCAGTCGGGCTAGTGAGCGGATCCTCCCCGAAGTGTTAGATTGTGAGTCGGGCGAGTGAGCGGATCCTCCCCGAAGTGTTTAGATAGCGAGTCGGGCGAGTGAGCGGATCCTCCCCGGTATGTTAGATTGTGAGTTGGGTGAGTGAGCGGATCCTCACCTGTGTGATTAAGTAAGTATGGCATTTCATTATTGTTGAAGCATCATGTAGTAGAATTGTAGTTATTTACTATGATTAAAGTTATGCATGCATTATTGCAGATTGAGGCATAGTTAGATGTTCATTTTATACTCCTAACTGTTTATTATAAATGCTTTCAATTCAGCACAACTATCTATCTATTTGCATTATCTCTCTATGCCTGCTTAGACCTAGCGGGGAGATCGGCGGAGTCGGCGGCCGAACCCACTGGGAACTATTCGTAGTTCTCACCCCGTGTGGTTTTGGGGTACAGGTCCGAGTACTAGCGCACCGGTCGAGGATCGTGGCAAGGGCTTAGCGCCCTAGAGGTTGTAGTAGTAGCTTTCTTACTCCTATGCATTAGTAGTACCCTATTTCTATTTTGAGAGTAGATGATGTATAGGGTGTGAGGTGTTTTGGATGATGTAAACTTAATGTTTAATATTTTGGAAGTTAAATGTAATCAAATGTATTAAGTTGAATGGATGTAATAGATTAGTACCTCTCTTTTATTCACTTGTATGTTGGTTACTCGTGATGCTTGCTCTTGTTTGTTTTGCACTGTTTGTGCTCTCGCTATCATTGTATGATCATGTATGTAAACGAGTGTATTTCCTGGGAACTTGTGTACATGATCTCGTCGCTTGAGCCTTGGGCAGACAGGGGAGACTCTGTCCGTTCGGTGTCCGTTCGCCGCGCCCGAACCGGACCAAATTGGTAGCGGGCTCGGGGCGGGGGCGTGACAGAGCCCGTGGAGCTACGTGAGGACATGTCCTACGAGGAGTACCCGGTGTGCATCCTCGATAGAGAAGTGAAGAAGTTGCGAAGTCGCAAGATTCCGTATGTAAAAGTCCAATGGAGCAAACATGCTGCGCGAGAAGCCACTTGGGAGCACGAAGAAACTATGCGGCGAGAGTACCCGCATTTATTCGAGTCAATTAGTTAAGATATGCGTAATTTCGCGGACGAAATTATTTTAAGAGGTGGAGAATGTGATATACCGAAAATTCGGAAAATAAATATCGAACTTTAGTCAAATTGATCAAAGTGCGAGGATGGTACATTTCGGAAAGTCCGAAGGTGTTAAAATGATCAAAAACGTGTTATGGGAGGTTTTCGAGAGCTAGGGAATCAAAAATCTGCAAACTGCAGCTTTTGAGCTCTCGGGGACCGGTCCCTGGTGGGAGCGACCGGTCCCCGTGCGCGTGAGAAGTATGACAGCCGAAAAATCGGCTAAGTCCTGAGAAGTTAGCTCTCGGGAACCGGTCCCTGCCTGAGAGACCGGTCCCCGAGAGACCGGTCCCCCAAGGAGGGACCGGATGCATTGCGCGCGGCAGCTCTGGCTGCGCAGGGTGGACCTTCGGGGACCGGTCCCTGCTCGGGGAGACCGGTCTCTGCCTGCGAAAACTGCCCAGTCCAGGCTGTGTGAAATAGTGAAAGCTGAAGGGTTTATTTGCATTTTTGCAACCCATGGGTTAAGTGGAGGGCTGAGAGAGCCTTTTCTCTCATTCTCCCCCTCACACACACTCTCTTCTCTCTCTCTCTCTCTGTAGAAGACAAAGGAGAAGAAGAAGAAAGGAAGAAAAGAAGGAGAAGAAGGAAAAGAAGGTGAAGAAGAAGATCAAGGAGCAAAGGAGCTTCATCTTCTTCCTCTCTAGTGCAAGAAAGGAGAGCTTACAATGTAAGCTTTGAACCCTAATGTAGTAAAACCCTAGAAATGAGTTTGAATGAACCTAGAAATGGTTTTAATGGATTGTTTAGAGTTTTTGAAGCTTTCTCTTTGCTTCTTTAGAGATCAAAACCTTGGTTTGCTATAGAGGTGAGCTTGGACCACCTCTCATGGTGAAATCCAATCTAGGGTTTTGGAAAGCCCAAGAATGGTTCTAATGGACTATTTAGAGTATAATGAAGCTACTTTTGCTTCTCTTTGAGATCAAACCCTAGGTTTTGATATACATTGGAGCTAGGGCACCCAAATTGGGGCTTTTGCACATAGGAATTTCTAAGTGCAATTGACTCTCTAGAAACCTAATTGGGGGTACTTCCGACGTGTTGGTGCGCTCGGATTAGCGTTACGAAAAGCCGATGTAAAGATATGAGCAAAATGGCCTAATAGGGCTTCGTTTTGCCGCAGGTAGCGAACCGGGTGTCTAAAAATCCCAAGAAAATCGTCGGAGCACCTTTGAAACCCTACGAGGTAGGTGGTGCTTCTCAAACTCGTTGAACTTCTCTCTATGCCTAATGTGTCATTCAATTGAGCATGTATATATATATTGTTGCATGCATACTAGGGTAAAGTAATGATGAAAAGTTAATGTTGCATGATTGTGAGTACAACTTGCATAATATGATGAATGAGAACTATGTAAATGTCGAAATCCCTATGTGTATGCATGAGAGAAAAGTGAGCACCCAAAGTGAGCAAAAGAACAGAGTGATACTATGACATAAATCGAGTGGCATTTGAAAATGTAAAGTAAAGAGACACTAGAGTTAGTGTGATGCAAAGAACTATCGTGACGTAAAGAATGAGGAAAATGACAATGTCTAAAGTTAAAGTAATGTGGGGAGTAAAGAACACGAAGTGCTAAAGGTAGCCAAAAGTAAAGAATGTAAAGAATATAATTGCTAGAGTTAGCAAAAGTAAAAGAGAANTGGCTTGATCTTTCTTCTTCTTTTTTTTTGTTTTGTTCAGATCCATCTTTTTTTTTTCTCGGTCCCTGTTTTGACCCCTTTTTTTTGTTCCTACTCTGACTGTTGTTTTCTTCTTTTTTTTTTTTTTAAGATCTCTGCTTTGATCGTACCCTCTTTTTGTCTCTTTGTTTCTTCCCACTTTTAATATATTTTTTTTTAAAGATCTTTTCCATACCAGCGGTCGATTGGATATAGGTTGTGTAGTTTAACGACATGATGGTCGATGTAAATGTGCTCAGTTCAGTGACATGGTGGTCGATATAAAAGTGCTCAGTTTAGTGACATGGCAGTCGATTGGATATGTGCTGCTCAGTTTAATGACACGACGGTGGATTGGATATGGGCTGCTCAGTTTAACGACATGGCGGTGGATTGAATATGGGCTGCTCAGTTTAACGACATGGCGGTCGATTAAATATGAGCTGCTCAGTTTAACGACATGGCGGTCGATTAGATATGAGCTGCTCAGTTTAACGACATGTCGATCGAGTGGATATGGGTTGCTCAGTTTAACGACATGGCGGTCGATTGGATATATGCTGCTCAGTTTAACGACATGGCGGTCGATTGGATATGGGTTACTCAATTTAACGACATGGCGGTCGATTGAATATGGAATGCTCAGTTTAACGACATGGCGGTCGATTGGATATGTGCTGCTCAGTTTAANTTTCTATTATGCCTGAGTTAGTCCTAGTGGGAAAGTCGGTGATATTGAGGCCGAATCCACTGGGAACTTTGTTGTAGTTCTCACCCCACTATTTCCACAGAGCCGGGACCGAGCGAGCCGACAAGCGACCGAGGTAAAGGTATCGTGCCTTAGACAGAGGCCACCAGAGTTGAGTTGGGTTTACACTTTGTTAGTAAAGTACCCTATGATCATCTTTTGTATATGATGGTAAATGATGTAAAGAATAGAATGTAATGTGTATTTTGAGGTAAATGTGATGTAAGAAAGAAATGATGAAACGAAATGCAAAGAATCCTAAATGTAAGAAATGGATGCAATGTATATGATCTAAAATGAATCATATTACTNTGGATATGTGCTGCTCAGTTTAACGACATGGCGGTCGTTTGGGTATGGGCTGCTCAGTTTAACGACATGGCAGTCGATTGAAAATATGCTGCTCAGTTTAACGACATGGCGACCGATTGAATAGCGGTCATTTTGGTGTTAGTGAATATGGATTTATTTTGCCTCGAGAATCAATCGAAATTGTCGCGCTAATCGACCCTAAGGTGACTTAGCATTCCGTCATAGGCAAAATATATTTAATTTGGGTAGTCTGGCGCCCATATGGGTTTTCACCAGGTACATTCCCCTAACTATTGCCTGTGAGCCTCGAAAG
Organism: Ananas comosus; assembly: GCF_001540865.1. Lineage (NCBI taxonomy): Eukaryota > Viridiplantae > Streptophyta > Magnoliopsida > Poales > Bromeliaceae > Ananas > Ananas comosus. The sequence goes on from NW_017890952.1 coordinate 21,893, forward strand.
GCTTTCTCACAGCGGGGATCCCAATTTTGCCTGTGGTTATACCACAGCCGGAGAATTTTTGCAATTTTACCCTTGAAATCCGATGTGAACAATCAAGTCCGCTGGTGGCTCATATTTTACCCATATTATCTAAAAAAAATTTAGACAACATGTCCTCCACCTCTTTTTTTTGTATCAGGAAATATGTATTTTTTTTATTTATTTTGCCTCGAGAAGCAATTGAAATTGCTACGCATAACCGACTCTAAGGTGAGTTAGCATTCCGTCATAGGCAAAATATATTTTGGATACTTTGGTGCCCAAATGGGTTTTCACCAGATACCTTCCCCTAACTTTTGCCTGTGAGTCTCGAAAGGTTTTCTCACAGCGGGGATCCCAATTTTGCCTGTGGGGTTATACCACAGCCGGGGACTTTTTGCTATTTTACCCTTGAAGTCCGATGTGGACAGTCAAGTCCGCTGGTGGCTCATATTATCTAAAAAAATTTAGACAACATATCCCCCACCTTTTCTTCTTTTTTTTTTTTAGGACCAATTGAGAAGTGATATGTCTTTCAACTATATGGTTTAATGAGGATGGCCTCACTACGCATGTTAGCCTCATTTTGTCGGCTATATTTGCTTAGTTTAACGACCTGTCGGTCGATTGGATCATTTTGGGTTCTTGAACGTTATTGTCCTTGCCCCCAGCAACCTTTCCTCTGTGGAGTTGGCGGCTGTTATTCTTTTTAAAGGACGCTCTCGTTGGAGGAATGGTGGTTGTAGTATCATTAGAAAGCGCCAGCCTATCGAATACCGATGCTTTCTGTACTTTGGCATTTGGGAATATCAGTCTTCCCTCAGACTCCATCCTCTTGGATGCAGATTGGTAAGTGAGACATTCGCCTATAGGTCGGCGATGAGGATTGGGGATGACCACATTAGGTCGTCTTCCTCGAGATGACAGTCGAAGAATGACCACATTGGATTCATCCTGAGAAGGGGCAGCTGGAATGGTCATGCCCCCAGGAATAGCAGGAATTTGAGCCATGACAGCAGCTCGAACATCTTCAGGAATGGTGCCGAATTGGATTGAGGCACTTGCTGTTCCGAATGTCAGGATGGACGTGGGCAAGCAGACTCGCGAACCCGCCTCCAATATCATTGAGTTTGTTGATGCAGCGACCACGTTCTTGGATGTTGGTGCCATTTCCTGTTGCAAAGAGGTAGAAGTTAGAAATTATTTGCACAACCCCCTTATTATTATTATTATTATTTTTTAAGGTCTCGAAGACAGAAAGAGAAGCCATGTCCCACCGAGCGTGCCATTTTGTTTGCCACCACGAATGACGCACCTCGCACGGTCGATGGATTTTGGCCGTGGGGTAGTATTCATGATTCAGATGAGTATTTATATGTATATGGGTATCAGGTTTTGCAGGTCGATGGCTTCCAATAGATGCAAGCATCTATTGTTAATTACCCCCGTGGCATTGGGGCACCTTCGATTAAGAGACCTTTATAGAGAGGATGAGATGAATCGTGTCTTGGTTTATTGAATCCTAAGTATATGTATTAGGATTCAGTTGGATTTGAGATTGACTAGGTCCTAAGTATATCTGTTAAGACCTAGTCGATATTAAACTCTAAGTATATGTATTAAAGTCTAATTGGCTCTGAGTTTATATCTTAGAGTCCGATTATATTCACCTTAGTTGTATATTCCAAGGTAGAGATATGACCCGACCTCACATATATGTATTGAGGTGGGTCGAATTACCCGAAAGTAGAGGGTGGTTAATTCCTGAGTATATGTATCAGGATTAACCGAGTTTAATATATTTTTCACTCTAGTTACATGTGCTAGAGTGAGGATCTGACTAAGCCCTAAGGTATTATGTTAGGCTTCGTTGGATTTGAGCTCTAAGTATATGTATTAGAGCTCGATCGGGTATCGATTTCACTCTAGGTAGATGTGCTAGAGCAAAAGACTGACTAGATCCTAAGTACATGGGTTAGGACTAGTCGAGCTTGGTTTGACTTCCACTCTAGGTATATGTGTTAAAGCAAAAGGTTGACTAGACCCTAAGGATATGTGTTAGGGTTAGTCGGATGAACTCTAAGTATATGTGTTAGAGTTCGAATGAACTTGATATCATTCGATTGAATTCTAAATGTATAATTTAGAACTCTGTCGATTTGGAGATGTTTTGCCTTAGTATATGTGCTAAGGCGATTGACGTAGCCCTAAGTATATGTCTTAGGGGTAGTCGATATTCGATTTTTACTCTAGGTATATGTACTAGAGTAAAGGAAAAGTTCATGATGAACTTTGGGCATGAGATTTGGGTATTGGTTCATGATATTTGGGTATTGGTTCATAAGATTTGGATATGGTTCATGAGGTTGGGTATATGGTCTATGGGATTTGGTCCATGGGCTTGGGTAGTGGTTTATGGTTCATGAGGTTTGGTGTAAGGGATTTGGTTAATGAACTTGGATATGGTTTATGGATGAGGTTTATGAACTTGGTGTATGGTTCATGGGTTCATAAGGTATGGTTCATGAACATGGTGTATGGGTCATGAGGTTGGTTATATGATCTTGGTTTATGGTTTATGGTGTATGGTTTATGGTTCATGGTGTATGGTTCATGAACTTGGATATGGTTCATGGATGAGGTTTATGAACTTGGTTCATGGTTCATGATTCATGAACTTGGTTTATGGTTCATGAGGTTTATGGACTTGGTTTATGGATTTGGTTCATGGTTCATGAATTTGGTGTATGGTTTATGGGGTTTGGTTTATGATTCATGAACTTGGTGTATGGTTCATGGGGTTTGGTTTATGATTCATGAACTTGGTGTATGGTTCATGGGGTTTGGTTTATGATTCATGAACTTGGTGTATGGTTCATGAGGTTTGGTTTATGATTTATGAACTTGGTGTATGGTTCATGAGGTTTGGTTATGGTTCATGAACTTAGTACATGGTTCATGAGATTTGAGTCATGAACTTGGTGTATGGTTTATGAGTTTAGTTTATGAGGTTTGGTGTATGGGATTTGGTTCATGAACTTGGATATGGTTCATGAACTTGGATATGGTTCATGAGATTTGAGTCATGAACTTGGTGTATGGTTTATGGTTCATGAACTTGGTGTATGGTTGTATGGTCCATGAGATTTGGTTCATGACTCATGAGGTTGAGTATGTGGATCGGGTTCATGAGCTTGGATATGGTGTATGAGGTTTGGTGTATGAATCTTGATTTATGGACTTGATTCATGATTCATGAACTTGGTTTATGGTTTATGAAGTTGGGTATATTGGATATGGTTTATGAACTTGAATATGGTTCACGGATGAGGTTTATGAACTTGGCTCATGAATCTTGGTTTATGGACTTGATTCATGATTTATGAACTTGGTTTATGATTTATGAAGTTGGGTATATAGGATATGGTTCATGAACTTGGTTATTTTGGTTCATGGGCCTTGATTCATGAACTTGGGTTATGATCCGTGGTGTTTGGTTCACGAACTTGGGTGAGGTTCATGGATATGGTTCGTGGTTCATGAACTTGGTTTATGAGTTTTGGTTCATGAGACTTTATTCATGAACTTGGGTATAGGATTTGGGATTTGGTTCACGAACTTAGGTATGGTTTAGGTTCATGAGCCTAAGTTGGAAGTTGGATTTGGGTTTTGGGTTTGGATTTGGATTGTGGACTTGATTTGAGTTGGGTTTGGGTTTTGGTTTTGGGTTTGGGTTTCGGTTTGGATTTTGGTTTTATTTATAGACTTGGTTTGGGTTGGGTTTGGATTCTATTTGTGGAATGGGTTTGGGTTCTTTATGTGGACTTGGTTTGGATTAGATTTGGATGTGGACTTGATTTGGGTTTGGGTTTGGATTTGATTTGGATTTTGTGTTTGGGTTTATTTGTGAACTGTATTTCGTTTTGGTTTGGTTTGGGTTCGGATTTTATTTCGGGTTCGAGGCAATCCACTTTTGATTTTTGCAATTTGGTTCGGATCTGAAGAAATCCTCTTTTAATTTTGGTTTGATTTGGGGTTCGAAGAAATTCCCTTTTGACCTCGATTTGGATTTGGAGTCCGAAGAAATCCCCGTTTTGATTTTCCCGTTTGATTTCGATTTGGATTTGATTTTCAAATTTGATTTGGGGTCCGAAGAAATCCCCGTTTGATTCTCCAATTGGATTTGATTTGGGGTCCGAAGAAATCCCCGTTTGATTCTCCAATTGGATTTTATTTTTCAATTTGATTTGGGGTCCGAAGAAATTTCCTTTTGATTCTGATTTGGGGTCCGAAGAAATCCCCGTTTTAATTTTGATTTGGGGTCCGAAGAAACGGGGAATCAAAGATTCCCCTCACCTCTTCTGGAGATACTTTTCCGGAGATGCTGTAGATGTCGTCGGCGAAGTTGTTGACGGTGGCACGGATCTGTTCGGCCGTCGGATTTGATTTGACATTTTCGAAGAAATATTGAAGGGTCCGAAGAAATGGGGAATCAAAGATTCCCCTCCCTTCTTCTTTCGAAAGTATCAAACTGGCGATGCTGTAGATGTCGTCAGCGAAGTTGTTGACGGTGGCACGGATCTGTTCGGCCGTCGGATTTGATTTGACATTTTCGAAGAAAAATTAAAGGGTCCGAAGAAACGGAGAATCAAAGATTCCCCTCTCCTCTTCTTTCGAAAGTATCAAACCGGCGATGTTCGGGTGGTCGCGGCAATGTAGATCACCCATTCCATCATCAACAACTTCGAATGGAGTATTGAGAGGTCCGAAAAAACGGGGAATCAAAGGATTCCCCCTCCACTCTCCCATCGAAGCGAATCTAAAGATGGTATGGGATTGTTACAATCACAGGACCAACAAAAAAAGCAAAAAAAAATAGGAGGGGGGAAGAAAAGAGAGATCTTTTTTTTCTTTTTTTCTTTTTTTTTTCCTTTTTCTTTTATGTTTTTCTTTTTTTTTCTTCTTCATTTCTTTCTGTTTTTTTTTTTTTTTTTTTTTTTTTTTTTTTTTTTTTTTTTTTTTTTTTTTTTTTTTTTTTACCTGTTGATCAATGGACTGATTGGATGAATCAGCTCAGCGATTCCTCCACCTTTCCGCGGCTCGGCGATCTCTCCTCCTTTTCGCGGGGCTCGGCGATCTCTCTTCCTTTTCCGCGCTCGGGCGATTTCCTCCTCCTTTCCGCGGCTCGGCGATCCTACTCCTTTCCCGCGGCTCGACGAGTATCTCCTTTTTTTTTTGTATGTCGGAACGAGTTGTAGCAATCTATTTCTTTTTTTTTGTTCTTTGTCTATCGTTATCGTCTCCGTAAAAAAAATTCCTCCGGAGTTTGATTTCGTTCTGCGTATTTATAATGGGAGGAGTTGGTGAGAGATAATTTTGGAGGGATTCGAAATTCAAATTCGTAATTTGAATATTTTGTAGGTTGAGTTGAAAGATATTTTGGGATTGGTTGGGAATTGGGTTGAAATTTGAGAATTTTCAAAATTCGAATATTGAATGGGTTGTTGAAATGGTTTGGGAGGATATGTGTAATAACTTGAGATTTTTCATTTATTGATTAAACCCTTTAGTTGACGATGTTCTTGTGTGTAATATAATTATAAGTGTACTCGTCAATTTCAGGAGAACGGAGTTAAAACGGAGAAGTTACGCGACCCGGAAGTGTCGACTTAAGTGAATATAACTCCAGATTTTCCGGAGAGGCCGCGAGTAGAGTGACTTTCGACGCGTATCGGACTCCGAATATAAGCCTTCCAATTAGCTCGTTTCGAACTCTCGACTATACTGGGAACCATTGGCGCTGATGGAATTGGTTCTGATGCACGGTTGTCGAGAAAAAAAAGGGTTTAATGGTTTTTACATATGATTATACCTATATGTGGTTTTTGATGGAAACCAGTGGAGCGTCTGGGTTTTGTCGCAAACGGAGACACTTTTTCAGACGAAAACGAAATGCTAAGATTCGATGCAACCCCAGTCGTGCTGATCCGCTGGCGCAATCCGTTCGGAAATCCGACGACGTCTTCGGAATCGCGAAAAGTCCGCGAAGGGCTGATTTGACAAACGGATAATCGCGAAGAAGCCCATTATTTTATGCGCCTTTTGCGAGTTTTCAGAACCTCGGAGGGACTGTCGTGCAAGGTGCACCAACTAGGTAAGGGGAAGCTGGTCGAAATTGGTCACCCACTTCGGGGGTTTTCCGCAAGTTTAGCTCTACCTAATAAAGGAAGATTTAGGGTTCCGAGGTGAAACCCTAACCCTAATCCGACCCCCAGCTGGACCAGACCACCCTAAGCCGCCCCAGCTGAAGCCCTGCCCTGTCGGTGGCGGCGCCCCGGCCCGGCGGGCTGCTCCGGCCACCGGAAACCCTCCTGCAGCCTTCCCGCGGACCACCCTCTCTGGCCACCTTTGTCCTCCTCCTTGACCTTAGAGCAAGTGGGGCATTCTACACCCACTCGGAAGGAAGCCCCGGCCGTGATCCACCGTTCCAGCGCGCCTATCTCCCAGCTCCGGCCATCCCGGACGTTGCCGGAGCCGCCTGGAAGCTGCGGCCAGCCCGGGTCAACCCAGGCCGAGCCGGGCCAACTCGGAGCGCGGCGCCGGCCACCACATTTCTCCGGCCGGGCGCCGCCCTCCATGTCGCCTCGGGCGACCTTCCGGGCAACCGGCGCGCGCATCCCCGCGGTCCCGCTTCGCCGCGGCGTCCGCTGGAACTTCCTGTGGCCGCCCAAGCACGTGCGGGGCCGACGGTCGGGCCGCCCAGCTCTAGACGCAATGCCGCAGCCCACTCGGTAGGGTGCACGCCTCCCGCTGCGACCTCCGCGCCGAACCGTCGCCACCCGACCTTCCTCCGGCCCGCCGCGCCGCCGGGAAAGCTTGAACCCGAGAGGGAGTTGGGGGAGTGGACTCATCGGCGCCCCCACGGTTGCCGCCCGCCGCCGGCCAGCACCCCTCCCCGGATCCCCCTGGACCGAGTGCTCCCTCCTCCGACGGATTTCGCCGCCTCCCGGCCTGCCGGCCGATCCAACCCTAGCACTCCTCGCCGTGAGAAGAGGTTGAAAGGGCATATGTATTTACGTTTTCCATCATGATTTATGTCAGATGACCCCATTCCATTAA
>NW_017890953.1:0-27787 GCF_001540865.1 Ananas comosus
CTACTAAATATTTGTCATCAGCGATATTACCAAGTATTCATCAAAAGGGGTAAATATAAATCCATACTTTGACACGGTCAAAATATTTTCTATCTCACGTACAACCGTAGAATATTGAAAATTGATTTTGTAAGGATGATTAGTGGTCCTGTAGGAGCCGCTGCTCTGCCCAACAGGTTGATCACATAAACTTTTCCTTCATATCTTACATTTTGATAAGAAAGAACTAACTCTAAACTATTCACCATCTCCGGGCGATGAAATTCACTCATTTGAGTTTGACACGTGGCAAGCATATAGAAAGCGATGAAATTCACTCATTTGAGTTTGACACGTGGCAAGCATATAGAAAGCCACGTGTCAGCTTCTCACATAGGGTTCATTACACGTGGCAAGCATATAGAAATATCCATATTTGAGTTTGACACGTGGCAAGCATATAGAAAGCCACGTGTCAGCTTCTCACATAGGGTTCATTAAGGGTTCTACTTTTATATATAGTAATAGATTAGTATTTTCTTACAATTCGTAGCCGCATAATTATCCAATTAATTATCATTATTCTCATAATTTGATGTAGCAGTTCCAGAATATGAGAAAGATAATTGTTGGGATGGACCTTCGCCAATATTTTTTGAACTAAATAGCATATAATAACTTCTCTGAGGATTTTGTAAATCGAAAGGACATTGTTGTTTGTGATGGATATCTATGGCAACTTATTGCAAATTTTCTCAATATATAATTGGACAGCATCCAACACACATGTTCTATTTGGAATGTTTCAATAAAAGCATGCAAAGAAGAGTCATCAATGATAGGAATGAGTATAAAATAAAATCTATTTCTCCCACTGACCTGATATCTCCCATTAAATTTTATATCAAAATAATGGTTTGCCTATAAATTTCATGTTTTAATACATTTAAACTTAAAGTACGAGAAATCCAAATAGTTTTTGGATCAAGACCATTATAATAAACTCCTTCGGGACCATGCACAATATTTCTATCAAAATATAAGAAGATTGGAATTGGTTGATGCGCCACATGAAAATTTTCTATTGTGAAATAAATTGATATAAGATAAATTATACGTAGAAATTAAAAAACATACAAACAAAATAACACCAAAATGTGTAGAAAAGATTTGTTTAGAAAATTTCAAAGGAGTACAAATGGTCTTCACGAATCCAATCTAGAGCAACTAGTACATTTGGAACCCTTTAAATTATATAAATAAGATATGTAGTAAAAATTGGAGAAGTAGAAGAGAAATGAGTATATTTTAAAGTGTATAAAGAAGAGAGGAATGAGAGTGAGGTTGAAATTAACAAATATTTAACTATTTATAGAGAAGTTTGATTTTTTTAATATTAAAATCAAAATGTGCAGGTTATAGTCATAACTGTTGGGAATCCGGTACTCGCCCCGGTACCGGATCTTGTGAATCCACAACCCGCTTCGATACTGACTGCTGTGAATCTGGTACCGATGGTTGGTATTCTGCAACGGAAACATCAAATCGGATTTTTACCATAAACCCGTCTCCTCAGCAAAAACTGATACAATCATAAAAGAGAAAAATATGCAGGTAAAATAAGATTCATTAAATAAGAGAAGATTACACCTGACTTCTCTTTTACACAGAGTAGCTACAATCTGAGCCCTCTTTCTTGAATCGCTTCTACCTTTCTCTCGTCTTCTATAAACCCACAAAGAAGACCTCTCCGCGTGCACCCGTGCACAAGGTGCACTCAACTCATTAACTCTCTCTTTTCTCTCTCCGATAGGGCACCCCACAAGGCTCTGCCTACTACCCGGAAGCACCAGCCTTAATTAACTGGCCGTACCATCTCGAGTCTAATTAACTCCTTGATCCTATGTATATATATAGTATCCACATAAAGTGTAACCCAAATCCTAGTATTATTAGGATTTCAACTTTAATTAATATCTAAATTTATTTTAATTAATCTCTAATAGATTTAAATATTAATCTCAATCTAAGTTAGATTTATACTCTAATTAATATTTAAATCTTAATTTATCTCCAACAGATTTAAATATTAATTCTTATCTAAATAGGATTCAACTACAAATCTAACCAAATCCTAACAATCTCCACCTTGGTTGGATTTGTAATCTTCAACCACTACGTCGAGCTCACCATGTAAGCTCCACCTTGAGCTTGTCTTCTGCGCTCGATGTCACCACATCCGTCGCTTCGCCTCGAGCGATTGCACCTCCGCGAACTTTTGGAACCCAAACTGTCTTCGCTCTCGTTCTGACCGTGCTTCCATTCAGAACGTATAAGTTCCCACGCTTGTTCGCCTCGCACACGATCCGATATCGCTTTCGGACCCTCATAGCTCCACCTGAAGCCGAAATATCGCAACCCTTCGAGTCCAACGCGCCTAACAAGATCAAATTCCTCTTCAATCCAGGAACGTGCCGTACACCCGTCAGCGTCCTCATGACCCCATCGTGCATTCGGATCTTTACCGTGCCAACTCCTAAAACTTTACACGCTGTCCCATTCCCCATCAGAGCTTTTCCACCCTTGATCGCCTTATAGGTGGCAAAAGACTCCTCCTCCGGGTATACGTGAAAAGAACACGCCGAGTTGAGCACCTATGCATCATCGGAAATTTGCGCACCTCTGGTCGCCGCATATAGGACATCAGAATCCATTATCTCCGATTCTGCCGCCTGCGCCATCGCTGATACCGTCTCGTCCTGGTTCACAACAGTTTTCTCTTTTTGTCGTTTTAACTCCTTCAGATCATTCTGAAGTTCCCGACAGTTGCGCTGTCACGCCCCGGGGTCCCTTTTTAGGTTCAAAAGCACAGCGGAAAAATTAGCTATAAATTTTTTTTTTTTGAAAACCTGACCCCAGAGTGCCAGATCCGCCACAAATACAGGAAATCCACTGTTCACACGGACAGAGTCTCCCCTATATTTGCACGGCGTCGCACAAGTACAACAGAGTATAGATACACACACAACCACAACCAGATGAACAACAAGACAGATAACATTCATCCATTCCATTCACACACACAGATATAATACTTGAGTTATGAATAACATTCCACATCTATCAGTTAAAATGTTTCCTCCCTGGAAACTGATTTTGAAATACTAAATCCATAAAACCACAGAAAAGTCAATTTGAAAACTGTTCCCCACACGAGAACCATTCTTTTTCAAAACCAGCTACCACGAGGGGTAGAAAACTGTTTTATTTCGAGAAAACACCAATCTTTTAGCTCATTCCAAAATCAGTTGAATAATCCAGAATTGATCAAGTAATAAAACATAATCTGAACCAGTGTAAACCGTCTAAGGCTATATGTATCCACAGAAATAATGAGGGTAATAACTAAATCGAGATAACCTTCGGAAGCTCTATGCGAGCGCAACACGCGTATCTCACGTCTCGGTGTCCTACTCCACTCATCGGTCCCGGATACCTGAAAACATGGTGGGCGGGAGGTGAGACATGTAAAACATGTCCTCCTCCTCTACCAGTGGGTACCGCAAGCCAGAGGCGAGGAAGTACTCACTGCGATCAGGAATGAGATACTAACAGTATGGGTAAAGTAATGGAATACAGTAGCAACGATAAGTGAACGATACGAGATTATATAATATTGAAAACACAACTACCGTACTGTAATGTACAACTGCAAGGCATACAAGGATATCAAAATTTATAGTAGCAAAGACAACTGTTAAAGAAAGAATCTAGAAGTTATATGCAAAACCGCACTATAGCTTTATGCATTCAACGGACGAGGAGTCCAAATAGTACCAATCTAAAAACGCCGTGTCGGCTTAGGACCTCAGGCCAAAAGCAGCTATCTGCTCACTACCTGGCATGTAACCCGCACAAAGAGAACACCGCTGGGCTCACTGGGTCGGATGTAACGACCACTTTTCCGGAAAAGATACACCCCGCCTCGGGGATTCACCCGCTGGTGTACGTAAATGCACTCGAGCGTGTGGCGATCATGCGGACGGATATGATTCAATAGCCACCGTCGGGACAATCAGCCGACAATCAACGCCCGCTTGGGGTCTAATCGACCGTGTAGGTTCATCAATAACAACCGTGAGACCGACAGAGAGGTCAATATACGCGAAAGTACGAACGACCAAACGGTCACCGATGCCAAACAGGAGAAGCCGACAGACCAGGTCACAGTTATAGTATATATGAATCTTTTGCCCGTTTCTTACTTCTACCCCTATACAGGTACTGACACATAGAACAACTTAAGGGCAGAGTAAATAAAGATAATATGCTAGATACTGCTCGATGGTCAACTAAAAAGTACGAACGCAAGAACGACGATAGGTCACAGGCGAGTGTATTCGATATACGTCCTAGAACTACCGTCAGCACCAGCCGACAATCCTACCCCTCAGGGTACACCGACCTCAAAGGTCATCGACGACAGAAGTCAAGATAGACCAAGCCCACTACATAATGCCAACCAATCCGACCAACCGTGTCACCGAAACAAAGTGCGAGAACGCGACCCATTCAGGTCACGGACATATAGCGATAAAACTACTCTATTCCTACACATAATACTAAGCATAGAAACATATGATTAGAGTATTTAATAGAAAACAACGGGATGCAAGCTCAATATACTATGCGATAGAGTGTTAACACAGAAGGGCTAAGGTAAGAAAACCTCACCAAGCGTGCACCACGTACCGACGTGGCATCGAAGTACGCCACCTGCTACGGATGTCCCGTCTGTTCGTCCTGATGCAAAAGAAAGTCGACAGGACCTATAGAGGGTCCACCGGGTTAGATCTAACCGACAATAATAATCACAGTATCCCAACCCCACAAAAACGGTTCCACGAGATCGGTTTCCCGAATACCGATTACCGAACTCGCCGAAGTCCGAAAACCACACTGGGACCGCCGTTCGGACCCTTACTAAGTGTCCCGAACTCACCGACTCGTGTCACGAGTCACCTGCTGCCCAAAACACTCCAATTTTGGGATGTTTTTGGCAGCAACCAATAACCACCCCTAAACACAATTATCCGCCTGGAGTATATGCTACGAATCCGCGGTTCCCGAAAGTGTCTAGTTTCGACCACCGGAACCCTCCGTTCGCCTCACCTATCATCCATCCGAACCTACAAAATATTGATGGTGACCAGCCACAAGGCTCAGCGAAACACAGTAGCAAACAAACTACTGTCGAAAAGAATGCCGAACCGAAATCGGCGTTCTTTCACGCAATTTTCGGTCGGAAAACACACCGAAATCGACCTTTCGATTTCCGCGAAAGCTACAGGATCATGGACACTCAGTCCAGAGGTCAAACACACACTTACACGCTGCCCACAGTAGCCACAAGGCGTACAATTGCACAAAAGCCCCTATGTTTACATAAAATCCATCATTTTATGTAAATCGGGCGACTCCTATGACTCGTTCTCACAAACTGAGGACCTCTAAGTTCCGCCGAGACACGTACTGACAGGTCTCGACGTGCCGGAGGCCGTGCTCACGGTCTGGAGCGCAACAGGTCACTGTGGGAAGAGCGGGAGCAACCCGAAGTTCTACGAACAGCGCGCAGTCGGGGAAGATCGCGCCAAACAGGGCTGACCGGACACTGTTGATCCAAAGTGAGGTGAGAAATGTGATCAGCACTGACCCACGATCACCGTGCTCACCTCCGGCGGCATCAGGACAGCCTCAGATCGCCGGATAAGCGTGCGCAAACCCAAAATCAGCAGCCAAACAGGCTTGACAGGGTCGACACTGCCGAAACAGCGGAACGGAGTCTCCCCGGCAAAATCCAAGGTGAGCACGATGATCAGAAATGAGTCACGATCATCGTGCTCCCTTCCGTATTGATCAGGGAGGCTCGGGAAGCTCAGAACACGAATCCGTCCTAAACTAAGCCCTATTTCGGGCTTGGCCGGAGCAAGGTTGCTCCGGCCGGCTTCCGGCAGCACGGAGGCATGCGCGGCGGCCAGTGACGGGTACGGGGGAGGTGAGGAGTACCGTGCTCACCTCGGTTGGCGGCTGGAAGCGGCGGCGGCGACGGCCAATGATGGCCTAGGCATCCAAACCCGAAGAGGACACGGCTCGCTCCGGCCGACGAGGAGCTCCGGCGGCGCGGGCGACGACGGCGGACGAGTGCGGCCGACCAGGAGGGACCCGTGCTCACGTCGTTCGACGGCGGAAGGCGGCTGCGGCGGTGCTGGACCAAACCGAGCCCGCGCGGCGACGATCAGAGCTTGGGTTCGGCTTCTCCGGCGACGGCGACCTCGGAACGGCTCAGGGCGGCGGCGGTGACCTCCCAGAGGTCGGCGGCGGCGGTCAGAGGTGATAAATCATATAAGATGAATAGACAAACAGCGGAAATGAAGCTAGAAGAATCGCCTATTAAAGTCGGCGAGAAAAAGCTGGAGACCTAGGATTTGTTGATAGAAGTAAACCTGGGGTCTTATGAAGACAATAGGCCGACGTTTATAAGTTCCAAGCTGTCGGCTCAGCAACAGGAAGAACTGAAGAAGCTGTTGAAGGAGTACAAGGATTGCTTCGCCTGGAGCTATGAAGAAATGCCATGTCTAAGCCGAGAGATTGTAGAGCATAGGCTGCCCATCAAAAAAGGGTTTAAGCCTTTTAAACAACCGGCTCGTAGGTTTGAGCCGAGTATTGTACTCCAAATTAAGAATGAAATCGAAAATCTTTTAAAGGCCGAATTTATTAGAGCGGCCCCTTATGTTGATTGTGTGTCTAATATAGTTCCAGTGCGTAAAAAGAATGGCAAAACTTAGAGTTTGTATTGATTTTAGGAACTTGAATTTAGCTACACCTAAAGATGAATATCCAATGCCAGTAGCTGATATGCTAGTAGATTCGGCTGCCGGTAATAAAATTCTGTCCTTTATGGATGGACATGCTGGTTATAATCAAATTTATATTGCTGAGGGAGATGTGGCTAAAACGGCTTTTAGATGCCTCGGTTCAATTGGAACCTTTGAATGGGTTGTTATGCCATTCGACCTAAAGAATGCCGGAGCTACTTACCAGAGAGCAATGAATTTTATTTTCCATGACTTAATCGGCAAAATGTTGGAAGTATATATCGATGATATAGTTGTCAAATCCAAGTCACAAGCCGAACATTGGGTTGATTTAAGGCTCGCCTTTGAAAGAATGAGAAAATATAATTTGAAAATGAACTCTTTGAAATGCCCTTTTGGAGTTTCAGCAGGAAACTTTTTAGGATTTTTAGTGCATAAGAAAGGGATCGAAATTGATCAAAATAAGGCGAAAGCCATATCAGAATTACCGCCACCTAAAAGCAAAAAAGAAGTGCAAAACTTGTTGGGAAAGATTAATTATCTTCGGCGGTTTATATCTAATTTAGCCGGAAGGGGTTTTTACCCCACTACTTCGGCTGAAAGATAAAGAAGAATTCGTTTGGACAAAAGAACAGCAAGAGGCGTTTGAAAATATAAAAAGATATTTATCAAATCCTCCGGTTCTGGTACCTCCGAAGCCAAATCAGCCGATGAAGTTGTACATATCGGCTGCAGACGAAAATTTGGGATGTTTGCTGGCTCAAGAAAATGAAGAGAAGGAAGAACAGGCCATTTATTACCTAAGCCGACGTCTGTTAGATACAGAAAAACGGTACTCGGCTATGGAAAAATTATGTTTGGCTTTATATTATTCATGCACAAAATTGAGATATTATATTTTATCAACTGAAGTATCGGTAATATGCAAAACCGATTTGATAAAATATATGTTATCTAAGCCAGTGTTACGAGGACGAATTGGGAAATGGATATTAGCTTTATCCGAGTTTTCCCTTAATTACGTTCCTGCCAAAGCTGTCAAAGGCCAAGCTATAGCTGACTTTTTGGCCGATCACCCATGTGTAGAGATTGAGGAGCCGAAACAAAATTTGATCGGCTGCCAACCTTGGGTGTTGTATTTTGTCGGTTCAAAAACAACCGAATCTGCAAGAGTAGGGATAGTGATACAATCTCTTGAAGGTCATATTTGTCAATTTGCGTTTGAATTAGATTTCGATTGTTCCAACAACCAAGCCGAGTATGAGGCCTTGATAATCGGCCTTGAAATATTGCAAGAATTGAAAGCAAAGACAATCAAAGTCATCGGTGATTCACAATTAGTAATCAAGCAGGTTAACGGGGAATACCGATGTGAGAATCCGAATTTGCAAAATTATTTGAGGAAGACAATAAAATTTTTATGCAATTTCGGAGAAGGCGAATTTGAACATTTGAGCAGACAGGAAAATGAAAAGGCAAATGAATTGGCCCAATCGGCTTCAGGATACAGAGAGCCGAAGTCAGAGTTAATAGTAATACAGAGGATATTACTACCTTCGGTTCATATACGAGAACCGATTATAGCTCCTATAGAAGTGAAAGAAGATTGGAGAAAATCATTGATCAAATATTTGGAGGATCCTAATATAAGGGTCGATTATAATATTCGAAGAAGAGCTCTCGGCTATTGTTTGTTGGATGGTCAACTTTACAAAAGAACAGCCGAAGAAGTTCTATTAAAATGCTTAGGGCCTGAAGAAGCTCTATTAGTAATGGGAGAAACACATGAAGGAATATGTGAAACCCATCTAGCAGGAAAAAAGTTAAGATGGACAATTCGGCATCTAGGATATTATTGGCCGACTATGCATCAAGATTGTATAGAATATGTTAAAGGTTGCCAAGAATGTCAATTTCATGGCCCGATTCAGAGGGTTCCTGTCTTTGAGATGTACGCAATAATTAAACCATGGCCTTTCCGAGGCTGGGCCATTGATTTAATTGGAGAAATTCAGCCGAATTCCTCGGCTAGTCACAAGTTTCTAATAGTAGCCATTGATTATTTTACTAAGTGGGCGGAAGCCAAGCCTACCAGGTTGGTTACTCAAAAGAAAATTATTGATTTTGTTGAAGATCATATAATTCATCATTTTGGGATTCCCGAGACAGTCACAACCGACCAAGGGACAATGTTCACAAGGGGACAGTTTGTTCGGTTCATCGAGTCTCGAAAAATAAAATTGCTCCATTCGTCTCCTTATTATGCCCAAGTGAATGGACAAGTAGAAGCAGCGAATAAAATAGTCATCAACTTGATGAAACGACATATCGGAAAACATCTGAGAAAATGGAATGAAAAACTTTCCGAAATATTATGGGCATGTCGAACTTCAGTTAAAACGGCAACAGGGATGACACCATTCCAACTAGTTTACGGCCATGAGGCTGTAATCCTAGCCGACATAACAGTTCCTTCTTTAAGGATAGAAAAACAAAAAAATCTTTCGGCTGATGAATATAGTGAGTTAATGAAAGACAAAACAGAGGAATTAATAGATACTCGGTTGATAGCTTTAGATAATAAGCAAGCGTACCAAAGCCGAGTNCTTAGCTTGGTGGTGGTCGCTCCCCCCAGGCAGTGAGCTCCGGAGTAGTCACTTGTTGGGCTAACGTACTTGCCCCAGGACTAACGTACTTGTCCGACAGACGGTCCCATCGGGAGGCAGCTTAGGGCCCGTGAGGGATTTCGTTGGTGAGTTATTGTTAACCAAAGGGTTAACCACTGAATTGGGTAAATTTATGGGCTAACGTACTTGCCCCAGGACTAACGTACTTGTCCAGCTGTTAACCAGAGGGTTAACCAAAAGATTGGGTAAAGTTAATGAAAAGCATGCATGCATATTTACAGTTTTTATATCTGTTACTTCTTTCAGCTTTGTACAGGCATTGTAGTAGTTACATGTTATAGTTGGTTACTATCTGTTTACTGTTCTTGCCTACATATGCCTGAGTAGACCTAGTGGGTGAGTCGGCGAGGTCGGCGGCCGAACCCACTGGGAACTTTCTTGTAGTTCTCACACCACTAACCATACAGGTTCCAGTGCGAGTATTTGTGGCCGAGGATCGAGGCAAGAGCCAGCAGCCTAGCTAGTGGACACCCGAGTACTAGTGGTATACCATTTTGGGCTCATGTATCATCTATTTCGATGTACAGAGATATGTAAATGAATGTATATAAAGCATGTAATAACTAAATGTTTCAGTTATGTAAAGTTTTAAATTACAGTGAATTTCATTGTACAGTTAGTTTACTATCACTTGTGTTGTTGCTTGCCATCGTGCAAGCCATGTATATTGAAATGTGATCCTGGGAATTGTTTAATTTCTTTATACATGTATCCGTTGTTGTTGAGCCTTGGACGAACAGAGGAGGTGCTGTTCGTTCGGCGTCTGTGTACGGGCCCGGATCGACCAAATTGGCGATAGCGGGACGTGACAACACGTATCACCCCAAAATCTACAGACCAAAATTCACCGGGATCAACACCATCCTATAATTTGCGGACAAAGACAGTCCCACGATTAGGATTATTAGATCCCAGATTGCCAATTCTGAGATAACACTTCAACACTCAGAAATTCTAGGTCCACTCAACCTTGGTCCGCACACCAGCAACCGACTCGACTACGTCGAAGGTTCACGTAGAAAAGTCACGAGACAACCACTTTAATCTAGAGTCTATTTTCGTAGACTGAAACGAAAAACTCCGACTATCCAACAACGTCAACCTGCTCACCATGAGCGAATACGAAACGTTGTTCTAAGATCTGAGTCAAAACTCTCGCTTTGGAGACCACAGTCTCCCAACAGTAACCACACAAACTGCCAAAACCTCCATCAATGGATAGTCACTTACGACAATCTATAATCCTAGGTCCAAGACCTCACTTTTCACCTGACCAAAAAGGTCCAACTGATAATACCAAATACGCTAGACAATTTTGTCTCCTCAAACTTAACAAGTACCACCAGATCACCAAAAGCTCTTTGCAAGTCCATCACTTGATGCACAGGTCGCCAATCGCAAAAGCGATACTAACCATCGGTGATGCTCAACACCTGTCTCCACAAGACCCTGTCGCTGTCGTCCTACCATAGACCCTAGCGATCGATGTCCCGAGCAACACCAAATGCCTGTCTCACTGAGACCCTGGCGCACCTGTCATCAATTTGACTGGACAAGCATACCATTACAAGGTTGCACAATAAGCCAAGTCGCAACTCTATACGCTACCACATACGGTGACAATCAAAAACCAACCACCAGGCTCAAGTTGCTCAACCACTGATTCTGAACCTCACGACAACAGACCGAGACTACTAACCCAACAAACTTTTTAACTGTGGGAGGCACAACAATAGGACCAATGATCACCTAGAATCGGACCAAAGTCAAAACCATCAGAGTTGACGATAAGTCAACTGCGCAAAAACCTGCTAAGGAATAATCCAAGGCTCGCCACAAGGTCAGAGGCTCAAGTGTTCTCATAAACAACTAGGAAAAACACCGACCCAATCCAAAAGTCCCAAACAGGGAAAAGAGTATTTCGTCCCTCTTTCGACAGTATATTGTCTGCAGCCAATATACTTATCAAAAGGAAAGCGAAATATCCGAAGATCCACTACCAACAACAAGTTGGAAGTGTGACACGTCGAAGTATCAAGCCACCTGATACCTTTTCACTGAACCACGAGTTTACAACCATCACTATCGAAACATCGACTTTACAAGTCGATATTCGAAATCAGAACGACCCTGAACCGACTCACAGGGAGTCCTATAACTTTCAACATCCGAAAGCTGCTAGCGACGCTAAGCCGCGAACTGTACCAACTAAGGATTTAGGAAAAGGTTTCTCTACCTGATTTCCGTACCACAACCGAGCTATAATCAAAGCTCTGAGAATTCTGACAATACCCTGGAATATCTCGAATCAAGACGAAACCTATAACCAACAACAAACTAACCCACAACACACCAATTTAGATGTCAGAATAATCGCATACGATGAATGCCTCAACGAAAACCTGACACCAAAACTGTGTCAATCCGACTCTGGTAGGAAGAATGAACGAGGTAAAGGTCGAAAGATTCGAACCGCTGATTCTAATCAGCAATCAAAGAGGAGAGGTAGGCATCGCAACCCTACCCAAAGATCTGCGGAAGCAACACCAACAATGCAGTTGCTGAAACGACCGCTATTCAAACCCTGGGCTACACTCTAGTAGCCCCACAGAAGTCGCGACCGTGACTGGTCTAAGCACCGTCTCCATAGAGACATTCGCAGTAGCTCTCGTGTCCTAAGCAGAGAGAGTGGCCTGGACGTCGGCAGTTATGGCACTCGCCTAGGCCCGAAGATCTCACTTGGCCCTTCTAGGCCCCAACTGACAGGAGTGGCAACACCTGGGGAACGTCGTCCCACCACTCGATGTCCGAAAAGTACACCGCCACTACTCCCAACTTAGACACCAATTTGTGCGAATCGTAACCCATACAGAAACAACATGCACTCCGAGTTTACCCAACTCGAATGCACACCGGGACACAAGCCCAAACCCCGCACTCACGTGCCTATACACCGTAGTCTTCCTATTGGTCAGCCTAACCAATGGTTCAGTTTATTTGGTTCAGTTCATTTACTTTTCAAAAACAACCTGTGAATGGTGTTGTGGTTGTAACTTTTTCTCTGATACCACTTTAATCTGTCACGGCCCGGGGTCCCTTTTAGGTTCAAAAGCACAGCGGAAAAATTAGCTATAAATTTTTTTTTTGAAAACCTGACCCCAGAGTGCCAGATCCGCCACAAATATAGGGAATCCACTGTTCACACGGACAGAGTCTCCCCTGTATTTGCACGGCGTCGCACAAGTACAACAGAGTATAGATACACACACAACCACAACCAGATGAACAACAAGACAGATAACATTCATCCATTCCATTCACACACACAGATATAATACTTGAGTTATGAATAACATTCCACATCTATCAGTTAAAATGTTTCCTACCTGGAAACTGATTTTGAAATACTAAATCCATAAAACCACAGAAAAGTCA
The DNA here is from genome assembly GCF_001540865.1 of Ananas comosus. Classification (NCBI taxonomy): domain Eukaryota; kingdom Viridiplantae; phylum Streptophyta; class Magnoliopsida; order Poales; family Bromeliaceae; genus Ananas; species Ananas comosus. Next base: position 12,977 of record NW_017890953.1, read on the forward strand.
ATTTGAAAACTGTTCCCCACACGGGAACCATTCTTTTTCAAAACCAGCTACCACGAGGGGTAGAAAACTGTTTTATTTCGAGAAAACACCAATCTTTTAGCTCATTCCAAAACCAGTTGAAAATCCAGATGATCAGATAATAAAACAAAACTGAACCATGTAAACCGTCTAAGCTATATGTATCCACAGAAATAATGAGGGTAATAACTAAATCGAGATAACCTGGGTCGGAAGCTCTATCGACCGCTACACGCGTATCTCACGTCTCGTCCTACTACTCATCGCCCGCGATACCTGAAACATGGTGGGGGAGGTGAGAACATGTAAACATGTCTCCCCTCCCAGTGGGTACCGCAAGCCGAAGAAGGCGAGGAGTACTCACCGGATCAGGAAGAGAGCTATACAACAACACGGAGAACTAGATAGACATAAGTGCTGGTAAGTGAATATGCTGATAAGTAAGGAGCTGACAAGTATAGATGCAGGTAAATAAAACAGTAGCTACAATAAACAGATAAGGATGCACTGAAAATAAACACTACAGCTACTGTATGCATGCGTCAACTGACGATAAGCTCAAAAGTACCCAATCTCGCTGCCCTATTGGTCCGAAGACCTCAGGCCCATGCCACACTGCTCAACCTGTACCTGACCCTCGCAATGAAGCCCCTGGGTCAGAAGCATATACCCTCGCAATAAAGCCCCTGGGCTCACGGGTTGGCAATCCAACCACTTTTCCGGAAAAGAACACCCTCTTGCGGTGGATCAGACCGCTGGTGTTCGTGAAATGCGTACCTGCAGTGGCGATCAATGTAATATGCTCAAAGATCATCCATCGGCAACTAGCCGACAATCCAGCCCCCCAGGGCACACCGACCGTATAGGCCATCAGCAACTAATCGGCTACGTATGTCAAGATAGAACTGTAGCAACTCGACCGAATAGGTCGTAGATATCAAATGGGGAACCGCCCAACCAAATCACAGATATAGATAGAACAGATAAGTCAACTCTACTCCTAAACATGATATCAACATGGAACTATCTGGGTAGAGGAATGCAGAACAGATCAACTAGGTCAACTGATACGGATGCTCAACAGACCAACTAGGTCAACCGATACGGATGCGGATAGAACTACTCTACTCTTACTCAGGATACTAAGCATGCAAACAACGAGTAGAGTATAACCAAACAACGTGGGTGTAATGTAAACAACAGAGGTGCAAAGCTCAATATATAACATATGCATGGATAATAATAAAGGAGCAAGGGTAAGAAACCATCACCGAACGTGCACCACTGTACCGACGTCGGATCGAAGTACCCACCTGTACAACTATCGCGCCTGTCTCCTGACTGCAAAAGAACGTCAACAGGACCTAAGGAGGGTCCACTGGGTTAGTGTCTAACCCACAACTAAGAAACACTACATCATAATCCCACTAACAAACCCACGGAGATCAGTTTCCCAAAACCGACTACCGTAACTCGCCGGAAGTCCCGTAAATCGCAACAGGACTCCGTCGGGACAACTGAAATGTCCCGGAACGCACCGACCCATGCTACAAGTCACCCGCTGCCACAAAACACTCCAATTTGGATGTTTTGGCCGCAAACATAAGATAACACCACGACACAATTATCGCCGGATAATTGTACGAATACGGGTTCCCGAAAGTGTCAAATTCGACACCGTAACCCACCGTCGCTCACCCGTCATCACCGAACCCACAAAGTGATGATGGTGACCAGCCAACAAGGCTTAGCGACCACTCACAGAACAACCAAACGACGTCGGAAGAAATCCGAACCGAAACCGCGTTCTTTCGGCGAATTTTGCCGAAAAACGCATCGAAATCGACTCTTCGATTTCTGCAAAAGCTAACAGAACATGGACAATCAGTCCAGAGGTCAAACACACTCACACACACTGTCCACAGTAGCCCCAAGGTGCACAATTGCACAAAAGCCCCTGAATTTACATAAAATCCCAATATTTCATGTAAATTGGGTGATAACATAGCCCGTACACGCAAACTGAGGACTTCTAAGTTCTGCTGAGACACATACTGATAGGCCTCGACGTACCGGAGGCCGTGCTCACGATCTGGACCGCAACAGGTCACTGTGGGAAACACGGGAGCAACCCGAAGGTTCAGCGAACAGCGCGCAGTCGGGGAAGATTGCGCCAAACAGGGCTAACCGGACACTGTTGATCCAAAGTGAGGTGAGCACTGTGATCACCACTGACCCACGATCACCGTGCTCACCTCCGGAGGCATCAGGACAGCCTCAGATCGCCGGATAAGCGTGCGCAAACCCAAAAACAGCAGCCAAACAGGCTTGACAGGGTCGACACTGCCGAAACAGCGGAACGGAGTCTCCCCAGCAAAATCCAAGGTGAGCACGATGATCAAAAATGAGTCACGATCATCGTGCTCCCTTCCGTATTGATCAGGGAGGCTCGGGAAGCTCAGAACACGAATCCGTCCTAAACTAAGCCCTATTTCGGGCTTGGCCGGAGCAAGGTTGCTCCGGCCGGCTTCCGGCAGCACGGCGGCATGCGCGGCGGCCAGGGACGGGTGCGGGGGAGGTGAGGAGTACCGTGCTCACCTCGGTTGGCGGCGGAAGGCGGCTGCGGCGGTGTAGGACCAAACCGAGCCCGCGCGGGGAGAGAGGAGCTTGGGTTCGGCTTCTCCAGCGACGGCGACCTCGGAACGGCTCAGGGCGGCGGCAGTGACCTCCCAGAGGTCGGCGGCGACGGTCAGAGGTGGTGGGGAGGCGCGCCGGCGGTGGGGTGCGGCTCGGCCCGCAAACCTTGCGCGGCCGCAGGGAGGGGGAGCGGCGGCCGGCGGCCACGAGAACGGCTGGGGGAGCTCCGGGCGACGGCGAGCGGTTGTCAGAGGCCGGCGGGAGGCGGCCCGACCGAGCCTGGACAGCGGCGATGCGGGGGAGAGAGATCTGGCCACCCACGGCCAGATCTCGCTCGGCTGGCCGCAGACCGCAGGAGCGACGGCGGCGGCCACTCTGGCCGGTCGCGGAGGTGCCGGCGGGAGGCCGGAGGGAGGCGGCACGGCCGTCACCAGGTGGCGGCGGCGCGCAGGCCAGCAGCAGCTCGGTCTCGGCCCGAGCTCGGCCAGCAAGGCTGCAGGCTGCCAAGGCAGCAGCGGCTGCGCGCGGGGCCAGTGACGACGGCACGCCGGCAGTCGCCGGAGGTCGGGCATGGCCAGGGGAGGGGGCCCGAGGGTGAGAACATTCCTGGGTTGCCCACGTATAGGAATGGAGGAGGTTGGTGGGTTAATTGAGAGGGAATGATGGAGGGGGTGGCCGGGTTCGAGTTTTCCGGCGGCCGGGGCACCCGCCGGCGGCCGGGGTGCGCGCAAGGGTTGGGCAGGTGTGCAGAGGTGTCGGCTAGGGCGAAGTTGGGGATTGGTAACGGCTGGTCTAGGGTTTCCATGGTGAAAACCTAGCTACCCAATATATATTTTGCATAAAATGCGAACTAGTCCCCCAAAAGTCATTATTTGCAACCCAGCCCTTCACAGCGTGAGTGATTTGCGCTAACACACCTCTATGTTTGATCTCACGCGATTCGATACATAAAATGTCGCGCTTTTCGCGGATTTTCCGTTTTGCCACTTTCGACCTCTTAATAAACTTCATGCATTATCGGACAATCCGTTCATCGGATTTCCGAACGGATTGCACCATCGCGTTCAGCACGATGAGGGCATCAAAACTGCCATTTTGTTTCGTCAGATTTGACCTCCGATTCACGACGAAATCCGTCTGCTCTCCAATTTCAAAAACTACACACACATACCAATGTGTAATCCCGCTAAATCCTTTGATTCAAATTCAAATTTGAATCTCCTACCACTAGTAGGTATCTATAACATCCCTCACCTTACTCTTGGTCACATACACAGATCACGAGGGGTGTCATAACGCAAGAATAGCGAAGAACGAAAACCCTCTTTTTGATAAAACTCCTTTTTCTCAAAAACCGTGCATCAGAATCCGATTCTGTCAGCGCCAATGGTTCCAGTATAGTCGAGAGGTTCAAAACGAGCTATTGGAGTCCTATATTCAGAGGTCTGTACGCGCCAGAGGCCAAGTTTGCTTCGTGGCTTCTCCGGAAAACCGGAGTTACTATTCATTTAAGTCGAACTTCCGGGTCTCATAACTTCTCCATTTTAGCTCGGTTTCGCCTGAAATTTGACGTGTCTTTTATAATTACATTACACACAGAAACATTGTCAACAAAGGGTTTAATTTCAAAAAAAAAAAAAATGACAGTTATTACATTACTAGTTATTTTATTTTTCTCTTTTTAAAGGTATAAACTAATTTTAGAATCCTAAAATTGTTAATTCCAATTATATCGCAGGTACATCGAGTTAAGACTATCCTCCCAAGGAAAGTACAAGTTGTATCAAATATTGTGGTTATCTTTTATCTCTTTTCTTCTATCTCTTATTCTTTCTAAGCTTTCATGATAATTATTTTCTATGCAATATATATATTTTCAAATTGTTACATTTGTTTATTCTTGTATTATTAGATTGGGATTGAAGTTTACTTAAGAAGTTTAAAAAAGCCTCACAATCATGTAGCACAAGGTTATCTTTTGAGTAAAGACCCAACTACAAAAGTAGGTGGGTTTGAATTAGGACCACAATATTAGGAGATTCAAGTTGATGTGCCAATAGTACGCAATGAACCACTACTTAGACCTTATGGTGGCTATCAAACTATTGGAGATGCTGTTGGAGCAACTATTGCTTGGCCATATACTTTTGTAAGGAATTATTTCAATAAAATTTTATTTTTTTCAATTATATTTCAATATGTATAGCATATTTTATATATATATATCTAATTTGCTCATTGCTTTTTTTATAGGTTAAATGCAAGTAGTGCACGATGCCGTATTTATCTCTACGTCATATATTTTGAAGCTTTTGGAATTAAAGAAGATGATTTGAAGCTTTTGGAATTAAAGAAGATGCGGCGCACATTTCTTATCATTTTGTTATGATCACTTTTATATGTTATGATCTTTTGTTATGATCACTTTTATATGTTATTACTTGGATATTGAAGTATTTGTGTTTACAAATATTATCTTAAGGTATTTTGGGATGTTAGATGTTTAAACAATTTAAATATGAAATGTATGAGTTGTTTAGTTGATTTGTATTTTTACGTATTGTAATTCTAATTGATCTTGTGATTTTAAATACATAAATTATTTATTATTGTAATTTCAATTGATCTTGTGATTTTAAATGTATAAATGATTTATTATTGAGTGATTTTAATGCATTACCATTTAATTTTTAAAATTAGTATAATATTTAGCGACATTTGAATGAGATGTTTTATATTAGATTAAAAATAGCAACATTTAGTAATGTTGGAAGTGATTACTTTATACCAATATTAGCAACATTTAGTAATGTTGTAAATGATTACTTTATACCAATATTAGCAACACTTAGAAATATTGGAATGATTGGTTTATACCAAATCCGCAACATTTAGTAATGTTATAAATAATTAATTTATACCAACAAATGATAAATGTTGCTAAATCTACTTATACAGTAACACTTATTATATGTCTCCTTACACTTGTTATTAGCAACATTTTATTCAAATGTTGCTGAAAGAATCACCAACTCGGGCATAGGCAACGTTAAATATTAAATGTTGCTAATAGTTTTAGTATCAAATTTAACTCCTTTAGCAACAATAATATTTGCCGCTAAAACACAAATTTCTTGTAGTGATCTAGTTCTATAACTCAATGTGAAGTTCCAACATTCACTAGGTCTAGTGCCCCTTTATGACAATAAGACATTTCTATATTCAAGCATGTTCCAATTCTGAATCTCTCAATGACCCTATCCACTAGATTGACCATAACCCGAGCTCAATGCCGCTTTATGACATTAGCTCCCAAATTCACATGTCATTGACCTTGGTTTACTAAGTTCATATGTATTCTAAGCCTAATGCCTCTTTATGACATTAGCTTACTATGTCAAATCCAAGCCCGATGTCTCTTTATGACATTAGCTTACCATAACATATAATAGGTTAATACGCATGCCCTCTAGCGTGATCCCACATTACTAATATGTTCCTAGCATGTATTCCACAATGCATATAAATATTAACATGCATCTATCCACTAGCATGAGGTTTCAATGCGTCCGTATGCAACTATCAACTTAGCATAGTTCTCATAATGTTAGCATACACATGCAATTCACATATTATTCAAGGCTAATGACCCTTTATGACATTAGCTTAATATACCTTACATCTCTTGAATCTGATGCCACTTAATGACATTTATAATCATCTATGCCGAGTATGAGTTCCAAGTCCCAAAATGGATTGCACTAACCATTTCCACTAAATGAAACATGGTTCCCATCCACAAATAAAAATGCTACCCTCATGCTCACCCAACATGCAACTCTCTACTACATAGCGGTCCAAAAATGCGTTACACATAGTCTATGTATTTTAAGCTTTCAAAAATTCTCAAATATTCTATCTAGTAAGAATATGCATGCATTTTCATTTTACTAAAAGTAAAAACCATCATATGAGAATTCTATCTCATTTCGGTGAGGCCAAACCCACCAAGTCCTCTCGAAGCCCTTCGTTTCGCCGAACGAAGTTGTCCACAAATCTCCTAATACCCTAAAAGTAATAAAAGGAGAGTTAAGCAAACGAAACGAACAACCATAAGCTTGAACATTAACCGTCTCGAGAAAAGGGCGAAAACTCACCGAAAATGGTGAAAATCTTTCTAGATCTTCCAAAGGGAGTTAGAGCCCTTCCAATCCAACCTAGAGGAAGGTTCTAAACCGATCAATCGAGCTCCAAAAGCCCTAGGTCAAAAATCCCCAATTCAAGCTCTAAATCCTCATTTCTAGGGTTTCTAAACAAAAATCAAATAAAACATGAATCTAATGAGAGAAACATGTTACTAACCTCTTGAGAAGCTTCAATCCAAGCTCAAAGTCCACTAGGTATGGAGATCTTTCTCCAAACAAGCCTCAAACCCAAGATCCAAGCTTCAACAATGGTGGAAAATGCTCTAGAAAGCAAAAGAGAGCAAAAACCACCTAAATCCAAGCAAAAATAGAGATCAAAATCAAGGAGAGGCAAGGAGGAACTCACTCACCTTGATTCCTCTGAGTTCTAGCTCAGGAGAACCATAGGGGGGAGTGGGTAGCTATATAGAGAAGCAACAATGCAAAAACACCCCTCAAAAACTGCTATTTCGCAGTCTGCCAAAGTGTACCGGTACACGGGAAAGTGTACCGGTACAAATTCCACGAAAACGCAAACCCGAGCCTCAGGTTTGAAATTCGGCACAAGTGTACCGGTACAACCATCAACGTGTACCGGTACAAAATCTGTACCGGTACAACCATCGACATGTCACCGGTTCCACAATGTGCAGAGTTCAATCCGAGGGTAGCCTAAGCCCATCTCTTTGGTGACCTTAGCACTACATAGAATACTACAAATATCGGGATATGAGCCATAGGTCGGAACACTGTCAACGACCCTCCAGAATATCTGGAAAAACTCAGAACACAGATCAAACACTCGAACCTCGCAGTTTGCAAAGGTCCAGTGTGTTACATTGCAGAATCTCCTAATCTCTTGAGTATCAACATACGAATTGGCATTATCCAGTTGCCCACTTGAGCTGGACACGCCGGACATTCCTTGTGAATAATGAACGCACGTCCGGGGCCCTCTGCTCGCCAGGTGCTCTTACTCAATTGAATACCGATGTCATGCATTTGCGCGAATGATCTACTGATGAATGAATGCGTGGCACCTGTATCAAAAATAGCCCTGGAGCGAACTCCGTTAATTAAAACCATACCTGCCATGACGTGGCGCTCTTCAGCCTCGGCAGGCTCCTCAACTTGAGCGGCGAACACTCGTCCGCTCGAAGTCGATCGAGTCACCTCTATTTGACGCGGCATCATTGCACGTCCAGCAGAAACAGCAGTAGGTGGGGCTCCTCCATAGTGTCCAGGCGTCATCGGAGCCGATGCGACAGACGAGGCCGGCAAGGCCTTCCTCGGACAATCACGGTTCATATGTCCCGCCTGACCGCACTCGAAACACCGTCCACGACGTTGATCACATCGCGAGGCCCGGTGGTCTCCACACAAAAGACACACCGCTGCCCTCCACGGTTCCACGACTACATCCGCGGATACTTCGGGGGCTTCTTGGAACTCGATTGACCCCCCGAACCACCGCCGGTCCGCTTCTTTCCCTTTTCCTTCTCAAACTCCTCGCGCTCCTCGCGAATGCACACATTGCCGTGTTCGACCCACAGAGCACGGTCCAACACCTTTGCGAACGTATGAAACTTGAAGGCGTGCACCAATCGGAAAACATCGGGCCGGAGTCCCCGCACGAAACACTCCGCCGGGTCCTGCTCGGTCCTAGCCACATCCAGCACGCAGTTCAGAATATGCGTGAACACCCGCTCATACTCGCGCACCGTGCAACTACCCTGCTTTAACTTTCGAAAGGTCTCACGCATCCTTCTCTTGTCGCTGTCGGGGAAGTACTCTATGAACATCAGTCCTCGAAACTCCGTCCAATTGATCGGAGGTAAATCCGGAGACTTATCTTGCCTTACTCTCCGCCACCACACTCTAGTCCTCTTATCGAAACAATGAGCGGCCAAAGTTACCTTACCTTGTTCGAGGGTATAGATATCCTCGAACAAGGTTTCCATCGCGGCTAACCACGTCTCCACTGTCCATGGGTGTCACGCCCCGGGACTGGCGGAGGCCCTCCCGGTAGTATGCCCAGACCCGCCATATGTCTACACATATAAGGCGTCTAGAATAAAAGTGGAAGTAAAAGCAAGTAATAGAACAAATAGAAAAAGTGAAGTAACTAACAACTAATGATATCAGAGCGAGTATAGTTCTAACATCTACACCAAAGTAAAGAAGTAAAGCTAGACAATAAAAGGAGTCATAAGTAGTACAATAACTGTCTCTAGTACAAAAATGGTGGTCTCTATACTGTTAGGTCCTATGTGTTGGCAAGTTTCGTGGGTCGAGTCGGAGTCTTGAAGAAGTTCGGAGCGGAGTATTGAAGATCGAAGAATCCAAGACTTCGAAGAATCGGAAAGGACGCAAAACATGCAAAACTTGAATCACGATGCGTAGGTAAGTTTTAAATCTTGTTTATGGTGATTCATACTTATTTATAGATCTTAGAATCATATTTTTAAATTGTAATTGATTAGAAAGTTTCTAAGAGTTTGTAAAATCCAAAACAATGCATTTTCGGCGAAAATTGCATTGCTGTACCGGTACAAGGGTTTTCTGTCCAGGGTACAGCCATCAACGTTTGCGCAGAAAGTTTGATGGTTGTTCCGGTACAAGGGTTTTCTGTCCAGGGTACAGCCATCAACGTTTGCGCAGAAAGTTTGATGGTTGTTCCGGTACAAGCTTCATGCTGTACCGGTACAAGCCCTGTTCCGGAACAAGCTGAAGCTATCCAGGGTACAGGAGCTTCGCAGAAAAATCTTCCGTCATGGTGTACCCTGGACAACATTCCTTGTTCCGGTACAAGGTGCTGATTTTGGAAAGAAACTTTCTAATCCTACTCTGTTTTGATTCTAAAGTCTATAAATAAGCTATAGGGGTTCTCTAATTGATTAAGCATCACAAGAATACATGTTTGAGAAACCCTAGAGGCTCGGATTTCATTCTAAACCTATTTTCTACAAATTAGCCTCTTTAGATCAAATCGAGATATCGTTTCGCATTCTCTATATGTCGATTTGATCTCCGCTTCGCTTGGAGTTCTATTCCCTGGTTTTCTACGATACTCCAAAGCGAAGGATCACCATATTCATGATATTCTTCATGGTGGCGTCGTGGATTCGGCGTATTTGACGGCGGTTCGTGGATTCGGATCGTGGGCTCGTGGATTCGAGTGGCGTCGTGGATTCGGCGTGATTGAAGCTTCGTGGATTCGAAGTGGAGGCGTTCGTGGATTCGGACGTGAGGGCGTGGACAACCCGGAGGGTAGCGCGAAGATTCATAGGAGGTTAAGAGAGGTTGAGTCCGTGGAGTCGGTAATCACCTTGTAATCTTTTCTCTTAGTGAATTATTTTTTCGCGTGTTGGTCCCGTGGGTTTTTCTCCAAGTTGGAGTTTTCCCACGTAAATCTCGGTGTGCTTTTTATTTTCCGCATTTATTTTTATTGCATCGAGATTTGTGGTTTTTGGCCGTTCACCTATTCACCCCCCTCTAGGTGATAGATACAATCTAGATAGATCCTTGGGCTCCTCAAAACTTTCAATTGGTATCAGAGCGGGATCTAGATAAATTGTTATCTAATGGCCGAAGGTGGTAACATTAATCGACCTCCGCTCTTCGACGGCACGAATTATGCCTATTGGAAAGTTCGCATGAGAGCTTTTCCAATCGCAATCGATGAGCGGGTATGGAAAGCTATTGAATTCGGATGGAAACATCCTACCGAGGTTGTCGATGGTGCTACCGTCCCTAAACCACGAAACAAGTGGACTAAAGATGAAAACGAGTCATCTTCGTTTAATGGTAAAGGAATTAATGCTTTATTCAACGCTTTATCACAAACGGAGTTTACTCGGGTTTCGGCATGCGAAACGGCAAAAGAAATTTGGGATACTCTACAAGTTACGCATGAAGAAACAAGCTTAGTAAAGGTCCAAAAATTGCAAATACTAACTAGCAAGTTTGATTCAATTTCAATGGACGAAAATGAGACCTTTACCGAGTACTATACACGTCTACAAGATGTTGTGAACACATGTGCTAACTTGGGAGAGAAAATTCCGGATTCAAAGGTTGTTAGGAAAATTCTTCGCACTCTTCTGGAACGTTTTCGGGCTAAAGTAGCCGCGATCGAAACAGTCAAACATCCGGACGAGATGAAAGTAGAGGAATTAGTAGGCGCTTTACAAACATATGAGATGACTTTTCCTACTAATCAATCCTCTTCCAAGTCTTTCTCTAAAAGCACAGGGGTTGCATTGAAATCGACGAAAGAGAAAGACGGAGACTCGGATTCCGACGGAGAGATCTCTATTGCGGACTTTGAACAACAATTGGCGCTTCTCACGAAGAAGTTTCGTCGGAATTTTCGAAAGAAGAATAGATCGGACAAGGCTTCATCGTCTAAATCTTCATCGTCTACATCTAAGGAGAAGAAGCGTGCAAAGGCTTCGAAAGAAAAGGATGTCTTTGAAGGCGAGATCCAATGCTTCAAGTGCAAAGGCTACGGCCACATTGCGACGGATTGTCCTTCAAAGAAGACGTATAGACAAAAGGCTATGCAAGCAAAGACGTGGGATGATTCAACATCAAGTGAATCATCGTCAAGTGACGAAGAAAAGAATGATCAAATTGCTCTATTTGCTAATACTCCCTCGTCGAATGTTGTGTGTTTATCCTCTATTGCTACTAACTCCAATATTTCTCTTTCTTCACATGATTCATCGAGCAACAATGGCGAAAGTGAGGAGGAATCAAACGACGACGACATAGCGGAAGCGTACAATCAACTTCTCATTGAATCAAAGAAGATGGCTAAACTCAACAAGAAGTTGAGACGTCGTTTGTTGGAACTTGAGGAGGAAAACAACAACGTAAAGAATTTGAATAAGGTTCTTGAGGAGGAAAGGGATTCAAGTTTGAAGATTAATTCGGACCTCCAAGAGAAGCTTAGTGATGCGGAATCAACGATCAAATCTTCTAACGACAAGATTGGATTTTTGGAGCATCAATTTCATGAATCGCACAAGTCCAATCAAGTCTTGACCAATCAAGTTCGTCAACTCCAATCCGATCTTCAACAATTTTCTTCGGGATCAAAGAAGTTGGACAAAATGCTTGGATTGGGTCAAACGAGCAAATTGGGTCTTGGATATGAACGGACATATGTTGAGAAGGATCAAACGGCGACATCTAAAGTCTCAACAACTTCAAAAGGCAAAGTGTGTCATCGATGTGGCATCGAAGGACACATCAAAAGGAATTGCCCAAACAAAAATGGCAAGTCACAATCGGCAAATCCAAAACATCCATCGGCGTCATCTACTATTCGACATCCCCCACGGAATCAAAAGCAAAATAATTTAAGTCGAGTGCCTCAAAAGAATCGGACTTCTAAGCCTAAACGCCAAGTTCTACCTAAGCCTCAAGCGAAGAAAACACCAACGATTGATCAAAAATCTAAGCAAACGGCACCAAACGTCGACAAGCCGAGAAAACCAAAGATCCGACAAGTTTGGATCCGGAAAGGTGATATCTTTCCTTGCTTCTCGTCTTAGCTATTTCTGATTTCTTGTGTAGTGCTTTGATAGGTGCTTATTGCATATTTTTATTCATTGCATTACATGTTTACATGATTTTTGGTGCTTTGAATTTTGTTTGATTAAAAATCATTTTGAGGAAAGGTATTTGGGGATTCAAATTTTTGAGAAAGGAGATGATTGAGAATCATTATTTTGAGAAGAGAAAGTTTTTAAAGATTGTTTAAACGGGTTTTATCTTCACAATCATATTAAGTTAAATTCATATTAATTATCGTCTTTACTCCACTATTTATTATTTTGACGATAATTTATTATATGATTTCTTATTGCATAAATTCATCAAAATTTTGAAATCAAATTTGATTTTTTGGTGATTAATTCATCTTGGTTGTGAGTGTTGGATATGATGAATGGATATTCTCTAATTGACTAAAATTCGTCAAAATTATTTTCAATTGTGAGATTGCCTAATTTAGGGGGAGTTTGAAATTTTTTTTTTTAAAAAAAAAAGGAGAAAAAGAAACTCCTATATTTAAAAGATGTGGAAAGAGTTACATCCTAAAAGGAGTGTGAAAACTACCACCACATGTAGGAAAGAGCTACCACCCCGGTCGTCCGGCAAGTGTGTGAAGCTACCACATGAAGATTAAATTGGATAAGCCGAAGAAGGTTGAAAAAATATAAATATTTTAGAATTTTCGGAGTAATAAGGTGCTAGTTTGAAAAAGATGCTCAAAGAGCCACCCCCGGTGCCATATTAGTTAAATCTCTATTTTGAACGTGTTACGACAAATTAGTGTCAATTTTTGTTGAATTTCTAAAAATCATTTTTCATCAACTTACATCTTGATGGTTTTGAATCGTTAAATTATTTTTGATTTTGAAATTTTGACGTTTTGATGTGTTTTGAAATTTTATAATATTTTATTTTCATTATAATGATTTTTGGAGTAAAAGCCTTAACTATGTGAATTTAATTTAAATGTGATGGATTTTTAAAGTATATTTTTCGAAAAAAATTTTTCACATTTTGGTCCTTGTACCGGAACAAGAACCCGTGTACCGGTACAAGGTCTGCGGCCGAGCGGAATATAACCGGGTATAACGCTTCGATCTTTCTCAAAACTCAATCGTTTTTCAAAATTTTTGGTTCTGTGAGCTCCAGAGACTCTCCTTCATTCGTTCTACACATTTTTTCTGTGGATTTGTAAGTTTTTAGCATCAAATTTGTGAGTTTTATCCCGATTTTGCTATTTTCACTGTTTTTGCGGGATAAGGGTTTGATCTCTATTCTAATCCGTTTTTGATGCAATTTTTTGCTATAGATCAGTGTCTTAGGCTATTACCTTGCTTGTAGAACACTTGAACAACATCAAAACAAGTTATTTTTCGCTGATCTAAAATCTATGTTCTAATGTGCATGTAATTTCGGAATTTTTCAAAAAATTCAATTTTTGCTGAAATATTTTGCAGGATCTGGTTAGAAATAGCTTTTGTATGCATTCTAATGTATTTAGAAATTTTTTCGCTATTTTTACAGATTTTTTCCAGAAATATGTTCATATATGCAATTTTTGATAGAGGAAAATGGCATTTTTGCTCGTACTGGTGCTTTTGGTGCTTATGGCTGGGAGACGGAGCCGTGGTAGTGGTAGAGGTCGTCATGGAGTTTCTAAAAGGACACGTACCACTGAAGAAGCGTCCGATTCTGATCCGGATTATCAGGAGAGCTCCTCTGAAGAATCTGAAGAACCTATTGCGCAACTTGACAAAGGCAAAGGTTTAGCTGGCGAATCATCTCCCGGTGGTGGTTCTCGTACTCGTGAGGGACGTTCAAAACAAGCTGCAGAGGTTCCTCCAGCACGGCGAAGGTTGTTTGCATCAAAGTCGTGCATAGCTGAACGCTTTGTGAACTTCCATGATCTGATTCAGGAGGTTCCTGATTTTGGACGATTACTACAGCGCGCGCCTATTGAGCCTGTTGGACGGGTTCCTGCGAAGGCTCCTTTCTGTGTAGAACTCATTAGGGAGTTCTATATGAATGGAAAGGTGCTTGCTGAAGATGATGAAACAGGCACGTTCATCTTCGAGACTGTTGTGCGTCAGAGGAGATTTCCAGTTACTCCCTATGATATTGGAGAGATCTTGGGGATGCATGTGGACACTTCAGGTCTTCTCTATACTTCAGGAGGATTTCAAGCATCGACTCACCTGGATATCATTCTTGGAGCTATATGCAAAGCCGGTGTTTACATGACTCATGGTTACATTGAATCCAAGGACTTATTACCTGAGTATCACTTGCTATTCTTGGTTATGAGCTACAATATTCAACCGACTATCGGCACAAAGAGGATTCGCTGGGAGAGATTGGTGTTGCTATATCTACTTGGTCATCCCGAGCAGGCTCGTGGGTTGAACATCAA
>NW_017890953.1:27806-29017 GCF_001540865.1 Ananas comosus
CGTACAATCAACTTCTCATTGAATCAAAGAAGATGGCTAAACTCAACAAGAAGTTGAGACGTCGTTTGTTGGAACTTGAGGAGGAAAACAACAACGTAAAGAATTTGAATAAGGTTCTTGAGGAGGAAAGAGATTCAAGTTTGAAGATTAATTCAGACCTCCAAGAGAAGCTTAATGATGCGGAATCAACGATCAAATCTTCTAACGACAAGATTGGATTTTTGGAGCAACAATTCGATGAATCGCACAAGTCCAATCAAGTCTTGACCAACCAAGTTCGTCAACTTCAATCCGATCTTCAACAATTTTCTTCGGGATCAAAGAAGTTGGACCATATGCTCGGGTTGGGTCAAACGGATAAGTTGGGACTCGGATATGAAAGAACATATGTTGAGAAGGATTCAAAATCAACTTCTAAAGTCTCAACAACTTTGAAAGAGAAGGTGTGTCATACATGTGGCATCAAAGGACATATCAAAAGGAGTTGCCCGATCAAGACAAAGAAGAATCAATTGGCAACTTTGCAACCTCAAGTGGCATCATCTACAACTCGACTTCCCCCTCGGAATCAAAAGCAAAATCAAGTGCACAAGCCTCAACGACAAAATCAACCGAAGCCTCAACCGAAGAAACCACCAACGGTTGGTCAAAAGTCTAAACAAACGGCACCTAACGTCGACAAGTTGAGAAAACAAAAGATCCGACAAGTTTGGATCCGGAAAGGTGATATCTTTCCTTGCTTCTCGTCTTAGCTGTTTCTGATTTCTTGTGTAGTGCTTTGATAGGTGCTTATTGCATATTTTTATTCATTGCATTACATGTTTATATGATTTTTGGTGCTTTAAATTTTGTTTGGTTAAAAATCATTTTGAGGAAAGGTATTTGGGGATTCAAATTTTTGAGAAAGGAGATAATTGAGAATTATTATTTTGAAAAGAGAAATTTCTTTAATGTCGCGTAAACGGTATTTAACTTCACAATCATATTAAGTTAAGTTCATATTAATTATCGTTTTTACTCCACTTTTTATTATTTTGACGATAATTTATTATATGATTTCTTATTGTATAAATTCATCAAAATTTTGAAAATCAAATTTGATTTTTTGATGATTATTTCATCTTGGTTGTGAGTGTTGGATATGATGAATGGATATTCTCTAATTGACTAAAATTCGTCAAAATTATTTTCAATTGTGAGATTGCCTAATT